>NW_024080843.1:354188-449188 GCF_003009895.1 Hyaena hyaena | reverse complement strand
TTCAAACATTTGTTCTATCTCTGTTCAATTAAAGTAATTTTTTTTGGGGGGTGAAGTAAATTTGCTGCTATGAAAGATTCAACTAATTTACCCTCTCACTGTCCCCTCCTGGTGCCCCCACCTTAAGATCATGTTTTTATTATTTTATTATTTTAAATGTTTAAAAATTTTTACTTAAATTCTAGTTAGTTAACATACCACGCAATATTGGTTTCAGGAGTAGAATTCAGTGATTCATCACTTACATTCAACACCCAGAACACATTTTAAAGTGAAAAACACACCCAAAGGGATAGGAAACATGATTTCTTACTATTTCCCCTGATACTTTAGATCCATAAAATCTGTTACTGAATATCACAAGATAAACTGAACCATTGTTTCATTGTCTGGGATGACATGGCACTGTTCCGAACTTTTCCCATTCTATCAATATTAGGAAGTTATATCACAACAAAGGAAAGTGGATTCCATTCTTATTGACTGCTAACTCCATTTAGGATTTGGGCTACTTTTCTGATAATTCTGGCCTCAGTTACTTAACTAGACCATAAGATTTTATTACATGCCACCTTTATATCCTTCATAGTGCTGAGACCATTATAGAAATATATGTATGAGAGGAGTGCCCGGCTGGCTCAGTCGGTTGGGTGTCTGACTCTTAATTTTGGCTCAGGTCATGATCTCACATTTGTGAGATCAAGCCCCCTACTGGGTTCTGTGTTGACAGTGTGAAGCCTGCTTGGGATTCTCTCTCTCCCTCTCTCTCTGCCCCTCCCCTGCTCATTCTCTCTCTCTCTCTCTCTCTCTCTCTCTCTCTCAAAAATAAATAAATAAACATTAAAAAATAAATTATTAAAAAAAGAATTAAATGTATGAGAAATATGAGATGCAATCCTGCCCAGCAGAAATGGATAATTTATTTGGTAAAATAATATATACAGTGGGAAATAGCTTCCTAAAGGAATATAGTATATACATTATATATATATATACATAAGTATTATAGCATTATAATATTATCACATGATATTTGGCATATAGATGGAACTAAATAAATTTTGTTCACTTAAAATCAATTCATCATCTTCTGTGTTAGTTACCTTTGCTATATTTGTCAGTAATATTATTATTCAAATATCTCAGATGATATTAATAAAATGTCAGTTTTATATCTTTATCGTTGCTTTCCAAAGATGCTCCAGTTCAGATCTCTGACATGAATGTCCAGACACCTGCTTCAGTGAAATTGCTTTGAAGATGATATGACCTGCCATCTATACCCATAACATCACTACTGTAATAACCTTTTCTCCAACTTTGTTTTTGCCATATTTCATGTACCTGGTTTAAGAACGTACCTGCCTCTTTTTTTTTTTTTTTTTCTTATTGCATAAAGTCCTTAGAATTTCCCAGTCCAGGGAACTTCCCTGCTTTGTTCCCAGGGTTCTGCAAAATCTAGTTCAAAGGTAGCAGCTCCCCAACCTTATTTCCCTTATTTCTCATAAACTAGCTTACTGTTTATTAATAGTATATCTTAGGGGCGCCTGGGTGGCTTAGTCGGTTGGGCGTCCAACTTTCGCTTGGGTCATGATCTCCCGGTTCGTGGGTTCGAGCCCCGCATCGGGCTCTGTGCTGGCTGCCAGCTCAGAGCCTGGAGCCTGTTTCAGTCTGTGGCTCCCTCTCTCTCTGGCCCTCCCCTGCTCACGCTGTCTCTCTCTCTCTCTNGCTGAAGTTGGACTCTTAACTGACTGAGCCACCCAGGCACCCAAAAAATCTGTTATCAAAGGTTCCCAGTCTTAACTAATTCCTATTGTTGATAGTCTCTTGCCGACACCTAGAGGGCCTCAGCTCTGTATTAAGATTGCCATCCTGGGGGCGCCTGGGTGGCTTAGTCGGTTGAGCGTCCGACTTTCGCTTGGGTCATGATCTCACGGTTTGTGAGTTCGAGCCCCGCGTCGGGCTCTGTGCTGACTGCCAGCTCAGAGCCTGGAGCCTGTTTCAGTCTGTGGCTCCCTCTCTCTCTGGCCCTCCCCTGCTCACGCTGTCTCTCTCTCTCTCTGCTAAAAAAAAAAAAAAAAAAAAGTATATCTTATTATTACAACATGCCTAGAAGCATACCAAGCTGTTTCACATTTTATCATCATCTTCTGTATTCAAGGTCCGAATAAACCTTAGTCCATGTAGGAATCTTTCCCCGCAATAGTAGCTCATGCCTATTACAATATTCCCTAAGGCCCTTTTCATTTATTGTTGCCTTTGATTTACATTTGGCCCAGACTGAATGTCACCCCCTTTGCTAAGATTTCCTTATCAATTCAGATAAAATGAATCCCTTCTCCCGCTATACTCCATAGTTCTTGGCACACCTCTTTATTATAATACACATTATCTTAAATTGTATTTGCATATCATTTCCCCCAGGTAGAATTTAAGATCCATGAAGAAGGGAACTGTATTGTATGTATATTTTTATGTCTAGCATTTAGCATATAAATGCTCAATAAATGATTATCAATAGAGACACAGTCCTTGCTCCTAAGGAGCTAGCTCTCAGTTCAGGGTGAAGTTTATATCAGTTGTGAGATTAAGATAGTAGTTGACTAAAGGATCAGCAGTTTATTAAAAAAGTAAACTGAATTTTTTTAACGTTGTTTATTTATTTCTGAGAGGGAGAGACAGCATGAGAAGGGGAGGGTCAGAGAGAAAGGGAGACACAGAATCCGAAATAGGCTCCAGGCTCTGAGCTGGCTGTCAGCATAGCACCTAATGTGGGGCTCGAACCCATGAACTGTGAGATCATGACTTAAGCTGAAGTCGCCTGCCCAACCGACTGAGCCACCCAGGTGCCCTTAAACTGAATTCTTAAAGTACTTGAATGTTTGTGTAGTAAGAACATATCAAAGCCATTTGCTTGGAACATGAAAACTTCCCATAGAAACATAGATGCATTTTTAGACAAGTCCACAAATTGCCTATTTGTACCATAAGCTAGCCAAGTTGTGGTAACACAGCTCTTTATTGAATATTTGCTAGTTGAAGCAGTGTAATAAGCACTTTCCATAAATTTACCCTCAAGAGTACCTTATGAAGTAAGTACTACTGCCATTTTACAGATAGAAAACCGAATCTCTCAAGGCTGCCTGGTCAGTAAATGGCAGAGCTGCTTCCGAAACCCAGCTCTGCCTCACTCTATAGTTTACATTGTTCAAAACTAACTGAGGGGCGCCTGGGTGGCTTAGTCGGTTAAGCGTCCGACTTTCGCTTAGGTCATGATCTCACGGTTCGTGGGTTCGAGCCCCGCATTGGGCTCTGTGCTGACTGCCAGCTCAGAGCCTGGAGCCTGTTTCAGTCTGTGACTCCCTCTCTCTCTGACCCTCCTCTGCTCACGCTGTCTCTCTCTCTCTCCTAGAAATAAATAAAACATTAAAAAAAAATTTTTTTAAAAAACTAACTGATGGTGCAAATAGTATTATTCATCAGTTAACCACCCTGAGGAGTCTATATATGATAAATCTGGGGGAAGAAAAGAAAAAAGGGAGAGTTTTCTATCTATTTCTTCATCGCACAACCAGTCCAGAATATCACTGGTAAAAATTACTCTTTGCGTATTCTGACTTTTTCTTCATACATCCCCTAATGACCCAGATGCCTTCTTCAATTTTTTTCAGGTTCCTAGTGTCTTAATTTTAAAAACTTTATCTGTAGACCCTTACTTAGACTTTCAAAGTTCATCGTACTCCTCTCCCAGCCTATTCTAAAGAGCTATTTCTTTGGGACATATGGGAGTATAAAATCAATCTAGTTGAACCAATTCTTGTTAAGATGTGAATGATGGATAGATGTTAGATTCTTCTTTCATATAGGCACTTTGGAAAAAAATGCTCATTAACCTAAGCGAATATGTAAGGATTAAAATTTCAAGCCTTGAAGCTACCTAAATAGAGCAGACATTTTCCATAGAAGCCTCAATGTATGAATAGAAGTGTTTTTGAAACATGTGATGGTGGTATATATAAGTGTAAGAGACAGGCCAGCTCTCTCTGAGAATCAGTTTCTTTAGTGACTTTTAATTTAGGACAGATAGTCATAACCCTTATATCCTTCCCAGTTACACACAACTTTTTCCATATTACTACGTGGAATATATGACCTTTGAGGTAATCACCGGGTTGGAGGTTAAAAAACCCTGCCCAAAGCTGTTGCTTCTTTGAGGGATAAGGGGAAGGTTTCCTTCTCTCTGCTTCTATGCAGGTAGACCTCAACCATGATTGCATGTTAGAATTAACTGGGAAGACCGCCATCAGATATCTGACTTAATAGATATGTAGTAGTTCCTGAGTAGCAGTAATTAAAAAAAAAAAAAAAGCTATCTTAGTGATTCTGATGCACAGCTAAGTTTAGGAACCACTGTTACAAGCCAGAGGTTCTCCAAGTATTGCTCTGAAACAGCAGCATTGGCATCACTTGGAAACTTACTAGAAACACAAATTCTTGGTCCCGCCCCAGATATATCACATCAGAAAACTCAAGGTGGAGTCAAGAAACTGGTGTTTTCCTGTCAGAATGGCTAAAATCAACAACAATAGGTACTGGAAAGAATGTGAAGAATAAAGGAACCATTGTGCATTGTTGGTGGGAATGCAAACTGTACAACTACAGTATGGAAGTTCTTCAAAAAGTTAAAAATAGAACTACCTTACAATCCAGCAATTGCACTGCTGGGTATCTACCCAAAGAATAGAAAAAGATATGGAAGCAGCCCAAGTGTCCATTGATTGATGGATGGATAAAGAAGATGTGATATATATATCTATATATATCCCCTTAATGGGGATTAAGGAGGGTACTTGTCATGATGAACACTGGATGCTGTATGGAAGTGTTGAATCACTATATTGTACACTTGAAACTAATATTACACTGTATGTTAACTAACTAATGAAAATAAAAACTTAAAAAAAAAAGAACAAATCAATGTTTTAACAAGCCTTCAAAGTAAATTCTGATACTGGCTAAGGTTTGAGAATTTTTGTTCTAAACTATTGGAGATCTTCAGATCTCAGAGTAATGACTCCAGGGCAGTGGTCTTGTACCTGTGTGGCAACCAAAGCCAGTAGTAATCATTTGTGAATGAGGGTTTGTTTTATTCATGGATGACTTGAGAAGGATGGGAGTAGAGAGATAATCATTCTGACAGGGCAGGAGGTAACAGACAGAGACATTGCAATAGAAATGGCAGGTTAAACTGGCAGATGAATTGTCTGAAAGTGGCTGCATGTACAGTGAGAAAATAACCTCAAGGGCAGCAGCTCAGGAAATACCCACCATGTGAGTGAAGAAGAGGAAGAGACACTGGCAAAGGAGAGAGACAACTGGTAGAGAGACAGGAAGAGAGGCTGGACAAAACAGTGGCATAGAAGCATTGAAGACGGGCTGATCAATCAGCAATTTCAAATGAGGGCTGAGGTTGACTGAGCTGATCACAGAAAAGGACGATGGAGTTGGTTACAAGAAAAGGAGCTGGCTCAACCTTTGGTTGGGGAATTTAGCGTTGAGGTGGAGGAAAAGATAGACTGAAGAGATTAAGAAGAGACTAGGAGGCGAGGTATGAGGTGGAGGGGGGTAAACAGTATCTTTCAAGACTGTGGCTCCTAAAGAAGGAAGGAGGGCAGTGATTGGGAGCTGCAGGCGAGGAAGCCAGAGTGAGGTGGCGGGAGGAATACACCTATTTTACCAACTGGAGGAAGAAGCCCTGAGGAGATAGTATTTGTTAAAGAAGCAGGGAGGAGGGGCTATCACGAGAACAAAGTCAGGAGTAGAAAAGAAGGAAAAGGACTCAGAGTTGTCTTAAGAGTGGAAAAAGGAAAGATGGAAGGATTCGTATGGGAGAATGGTTTCTGAAGAAAATGGAGGGTGAAATAGGTCCTGAGGGATAGCATCCAACTTCCTTGTGAAATAGTAGTAACATCATTTACTAAAGTTTAATTCCCCCCTCCCCTCCCCCCCTTTTTTTTTTGGATTGGGGAAGGCAGAAGATACAGGTGCACAGGGACTTAGAAAAGGAAAACCTGAAATGAGAAAAAAATGCATTTCTCTATGGCCTAGCACCGGCTACCTCTTCTTATTTCCATGTTCCTATTTTGCACACTACTGTAATGTTAAGTCTTTCCTGCTCTTGACTCAGTTTTCCTGATTTTTTTCAGTGGCTCTTCTTTTTTTTTTTTTTTTTTGTCCACTTAGAAATTTTTTTAAGATTTATTTATTTTTGAGAGAGAGACAAAGTGGTAGTGGGGGAGGGGCAGAGAGAGAATAGGAGAGAGAGACACAGAATCTGAAGCAGGCTCCAGGCTCTGAGCTGTCAACACAGAGCCCAACATGGGACTCAAACCCACAAACCATAAGATCATGACCTGAGCGGAAGTTGGACACTTTACTGACTGAACCACCCAGGTGCCCCTCAATGGCTCTTCTTCTATGTTCTTCATAACATGTCATGGTCCTGTAGCCCTTTTTTCTTTTCACTTTCAACTTTCTCCTTGGCCATCCCTTCCATGGCTTTATCAATCTGTTTATCAAAATCAAAGCCAGCCTTGATCTTCCTCTTGAGTTTTGGATCTGTATTCAGTGTTCACTGAACATTTAGTACCTTAGCTTCACTATGTTTAAAACCAAATTCTTTACCTGCTTCACTGCACACCAACATAGACATGCTCCTTCGTATTCAGCATGCTGTCTTCACCAGCTTCACCGTTACTTATGGTGGCTCCAAAGCAAGATGCCACTGATGATCGCTTCTTACTCATCAATTTTGATAACTCATAATCATCTACTTTTTATTAATTTTACTTCTCAAACATTGCATCTTTTCTAATTCATATTCCAAAGTTTAACCCTCCATTGTCTCTCACAACCTTCTAGCAGATGTCTTGGGCTTTTTTTTTTTTTTTTTTTATTTTTTTTTTTATTTTTTTTTTTTTTTTTTTTTTTTTTTTTTTTTTTTTTTTTTTAATTTTTTTTTTAATGTTTTATTTATTTCTAGGAGAGAGAGAGACAGCGTGAGCAGGGGAGGGTCAGAGAGAGAGGGAGACACAGACTCTGAAACAGGCTCCAGGCTCCGAGCTGGCAGTCAGCACAGAGCCCGACGCGGGGCTCGAACCCACGAACCGCGAGATCATGACCTAAGCGAAAGTCGGACGCTTAACCGACTAAGCCACCCAGGCGCCCCTTGGGCTTTTTAAAAAATGTTTATTTATTTATTTTGAAAGAGAGAGAGAGGGAGCTTGTGCAAGTTTGAAAGGGGGAGGGGAACAGAAAGGAGAGAGAGAAGCCGAGGCAGGCTGTATGTTGTCAGTGCAGAGCCCGATGGGGGGCTTGATCCCACGACCCTAAGATCATGACCTGAGCCCAAATCAAGAGTCAAATGTTCAACTGACTGAGCTACCCAGGCACCTCAAGATCTCTTGGGTTCTAATATGTCCCCTCTTTAACCCATCCTCCATTTCATAACCAGAAATGTCATTGTAAAACGCAAATCTGCCTATGTCTCTCACCTGTAATGACAATTTACCTCCTATAGCTATGGTTTTCATACCATGTTCTGGAAACCAGGGGTCCCTAGAGAGGTTTCAAGGACTCCAAAATCAAATTATAAATATGATAAAGAAAATGTATTTATATCACTGATTAAAGTCTATTACTGTGTCATACAGGATGGAGATACACATTCCAGTGGAGAAAAGTATACTAATAGACTGCTAGAGAAAGACCACTGACAACATTGTCTTACAACACATCCAGAGAAAAATTCAATAAATATGCATCCATGATGTGTGAAGAATATGTGTGATAACCGATACTCCAAGAAAACTTCCCAAATCAAATGGACCAAAAAATAAATATTGCCAGTTCCTCTACTTTTCATGTCTTTGCATACAATAGGAGAGATGTATTACAAGTAAAACACATACCACAAAACAGAGAAAATGCTTAGATCAGCTCTGATACATCAAATCAGGTGGCAAAAATGTGGAAAGATGTATTTGTACTGCTCGCATAAAAGCAATAGTTGGGAAAACAGCTGGAGAAGTGACTTTTTTTTTTTTACAAAGCTATTATGGAGAATGAGAGGAATCGTCTAATTTGCATAGACAAGCATTAGCCCTTCAGAAAATACTGTTTTCTTTTCAAAACAGTTTTAGTTTATTCTATGCTGATCACCAATTTTACTAAGGCATAGTCTTTAGATAAAACACTTTATGTGCAGTGTTATTTTTCATGAATTTTTAAAAACATTTATTAGCTGTCTACTAGGTGCACTGGATAATGCAGTCTGAGTTTCATAATTCACTTTTTTATAACTGAAGTTTTCTGGCCTTCACTTAACAAGGTACTGATATGAGTATTGCAAATGAGTAACAATCCACATTTATCCACAATCCAACCATGCAATAATTGTGCCAGCTTTCATATCTTTCTGATAATGTTTAATCAGCTGAAAAAGCCCAATTGAGAAATGTTTACAATGACAGATGAAGTGCTAGTAAAGAAACAGAAAAAAATACTTAATGTTTACAAAACAAAATAAACAGGGATCTTTAAAAGTTGAGTATTTATCAGTTTTGATATCTACTATAAAATCTCCCCTCCTGAACCCCACCTTTTGCTCTTTCCTTTGTTTGAAGAACCTCTGTACTTCTACTAGCTTAAGATCAAATTTATATGACCATGCAAAGGCTGTGTGTGTGTGTGTGTGTGTGTTTTCCAAGAAAAGTGATTAAAAGTGTGAGTTCTTGGATTAGACATGGATTGAAATAAAACTCTGCCACTTACTAACTTTCTAACTACAAGATTAAACTCTTGATGACTTAGTTTACTATTGGAGAGAAGAGATAATAATAATAGTAATTGCCTCTTTCAGTTGTTAGAAGAAAGAAATAAGCTAATGAATCTGAAACACAGCCTGGCATACAATAAACTCTGAATTTCAATCGCCATTGTTTTACTTTTATTCTTTACCTACTCTTGCTCAGAAGTCAGCTCAAATATCCTCCTCCCTCCTTGGAGTGGCTGTAGCAGAGATGAATTTGGATCAGACCTTGAAGGAGAGTCACGATCCAGATTGCATAACCACGCATGTACCATCAAGGCGGAGCAGCTGCAGAAGAGACTAGGTCTTGCCTTTCAGAATGGCTTTTAGGCGGGTAACTTAATCCCTTTTAATCTGATTAAATTAATTAATCTATAAAATGAGGTTAATAATAACGAATTTCAGCCTGGTTGTTTTTTGGGGAAAAAAAATAGGATAGTCTCTTGAGAAGGCTCCTAACCCAGTGCTTGCCACTTAATAGGAGTACCAGTTAACTTTACTTCTGTTTCCCTTTTCTTAACTCTGCTTGAACCCTAGCTCAGCCCCTTCCTTAGTTTGCACTAATGTTTCATTTGCATACAAACTGCCTGGACTCTTTGTAACTGAATGACATCCCCGTCATCAAGGTGGACAACTACACCATAAAAAGAAGCTCTGTATCTTGGTAGGATTAAAAAAAAAAAAACACCTGGCAACATCATCATCATTATTTTATGAAGCATTCATTTAAAAGGTCCTATAGACTCCCCGGGCTCTTGGGTGGCTCAGTCAGTTAAGGACCCAATTCTTGATTTCTGCTCGGGTCATGGTCTCATGACTGAGATTAAGCCCTGTGGCTGAATCCTTGCTGGGTATGGAGCCTGCTTAAGATTCTCTCTCTCTCTCTCTCTCTCTCTCTCTCTGCTCCTCCCCTCTTTGTGTGCATGCCCGTGCCTGCACCTGGGCGCACCAGCTCTCAAAAGAAAAGATCCTGTAGAGTCCTTGGAAAAAGTCATTTTCTTTTTACTCACCTCAGTTTTCATTTTTTTACCCCTCAAGCAAGCAACCATTTTAGACAATTAAAGCAAGTTGGATTCAAGCTTTTTCAATGTTTTGATTAAGATTTTATGTTCAGTAGTAAGTGGTATGTAATTTTGGAAGTATGATGCCAATTTTAATTAATTTTCATAGGTTTTCTAATTAAAACAATTAAGAGGTGGGGCTTACCCTTGGAAAGATAATTGGAGGATCTCTTGAACATTATCCTCGAAGTTTCACACAAGCACAAGATGGTGTAAATTTGTTTTAAAAATAGCTAGAAACCCGAAAGAAGTAATTATAACATCAAACCAAAGTTGTGTCTGCATTTATCTTTTTTAAAATTAGGAGATAAAATATTCCTTGTGCTTCTGGAAGCTGCTTCTGCTTGTCTCTGCATTCATAGTAGTAGTAACAGTAAGGAATAAACCAAATATTTTTTCAATAATAGCATGATATATAAACTTTAAACTTTAGAGATAAATATCAACCAGACAACATACTGAGAGATGAGAAAATGATTAAAGAAATGCTGAGAAAGCCTTAAGGCATGGTAGGAGAAATATCTAATGTGGATTAATCACTCTACTGCCAACACGATGCAGTACTTCAAGGACTCTACTGCAGTCCTTGAAATAAGGGGTTTCCAACTTCTTTGAAGTCACGGACCTTCAGAGGCAAAACATATTTCCTAGAAACTTAACACAGGACATAATCTTTGGTAGTAGTAGAAGATGATAGGAGTGAACACAAAAAGAAAAAGGAACAAGATATAAGAACACTCAAGCAGTTTAACACATTCATTGAATGCCAGAAATCTGAGGTCACACTGCCTAGGTTTTCATCTTTCCTCCACTTGTAACATAGCGCTAATTGGGGTGCCTGGGCAGCTCAGTCATTTAAGTGACTGACTTCAGCTCAGGTCATGATCTCACAGTTCGTGGGTTTGAGCCCTGCATCGGGCTCTGTGCTGACAGCTAGCTCAGAGCCTGGAGCTTGCTTCAGATTCTGTGACTCCCTCTCTCTCTATCCCTTCCGTGCTCACACTCTGTCTCTGTCTCTGTCTCTCTCAAATATAAATAATTAAATTTTTAAAAATTTTAAAAAATAGAATAGGGGTAATAGAACCTATCCCAAAGGGCTGTTGTAAGGATTACATTTGTTAATATATGTATATGACTTAGAACAATGCTCTATCCAAAATTAATGTTAGCTATTTCTATAATTATTCTCACTCACAATTAAAATATTAAAAAATTAGTAACTTTCCCAAGACATTCCAAAGAGATCTCCATTGCAGTAGTTTACCCAAATGAAGTTATACAACCTTGCAGAGGCTTAGAGTTTGGGGGAACAATGATTTAGAGCCTCAGTATATTTATCAGGAGTCTTAAAATTGATAATACTCTTTGATTCCATACTTTCACATGAAGGAGGTTAGCTTGAGGAAATGATAAAAATGCAAACAATTATAAATAGAGATATTCACTGTGGCATTATTTATAAATAAAAATTTTGGAAAATCAAAATGTCAGAAAATAGGAAGAAGAAATAAGGAATTATTTAAGTAGATGATGGTATATTTATAAGATGAAATGTATGCAAGCATTAAAAATGGCTATCTTTCATAATGAATGTTAATTACATGTGAAATGCTGATGGTATAGGAGTAAATGAACTCAGCAAAATATATCACTGTATTTATAGTATGATCTCGACTCCTTAAAAATATGTCTAGAATGTATCTTTGAAAAATGTGCTAATAAATTACCGTTCTTTCAGAAGATTTGTCAGCAAACATGATCTGTAAAGGGCTAGGTAGTAACCATTTTAAGTTTTGCAGGTCCTATAGTTTCTGCACAATGACTCAACTCTGTTCTTGCGGTGTGGAAAGCAATCATAAATAACCATAAACAAATGGGTGTGGCTGTGTTCCAATAAAACTTCATTTACAAACCATAGGTGGTTGGCCTGCTAGCCATAATATGCTGACCTCTTGTTTAAACTTACAGTTGTATTTATTTCCTCTTTCCATATTTTTCTGTATTTTCTAAACTTTCTACAGTAAGAAAAACATTACTTTCATAATCTAAAAATTAAAAGAGTAAGTTCTACAAAAAGTAAAAGGCCTTTTCCTATATTACAGAAGAGACACCATAGATAGTTAGAAAGTGGCTACAGTAATCTTTTCTAATTTAAAAATGTGTATTAGGTCACGTCAAAAATGACATGCTCAAAAATAAAAGCCTCCAGTAGTTTCATATCATACTTAGGGGAGTTAGGTCCAAAATATTTTACCCAGCCTATAAAGCCTGAAAGACCTGGCCTCTGGCTAGATCTCAGAATTCATTTCCTACCACTGTCTCCCTTGATCACTTGATATTGATGTACTTGCGTTGGCATGGGGCACTGGAATTGAGCATTTAGGCAGACTTGCATAAACCAGTAGTTTTCACAACTTCTCATAAAAAAATCCAAGGGTCCTGGAAATGGCTTAAAAGAATTATTAAATCCTTCAATCTTTTAAAAAAAATCTAGGTTTTTGTATGTGTTCATAAAATATCCTAGTATTTGATTCAATTTTCCGTATCTTTCATCTATATAATATCTATATAATATAATATATTATAATATAATATAAATATCTATATTTACTATATTAAAACATTTTTGAATATAACTGACACACAGAGTTACATTCATTTCAAGTGTATAACGTAATGATTCACTATCTCTAGGCTATGCTGTACTCACCACAGGTGTAACCCACCTGTCACTGTACAATGCTATTACAGTATCATTGACTATATTCCCTACGTTATGTCTTCTTTTCCTTGATTTAATTCATTCCATAAATGGGGGGCTCAATCAGTCGACTGAGCATCCGACTTCGGCTCAGGTCAGGATCTCCTGGTTAGAGCCCTGCCTCAGGCTTTGTACTGATAGCTGAGAGTCTGGAGCCTGCTTCAGGTTCTGTGTCTCCCTCTCTCTCTCTGTCATTCCCCAGCAAACCATAAGAGACTCTTTAATACAGAGAACAAAACGAGGGTTGGTGAGGGTGGGGAAAATGGATGATGGGCATTGAGAAGGGGATTTGTTGGGATGAGCACTGGGTGTTATATGTAAGTGATGAATCATCGGAATCTATTCTTGAAGACAAGATGACACTGTATGTTAGCTAACTTAAGAATAAATAAAATAAAATAAAAAATAAAATAAATAAAAAATAATAACAACAAAAAAGAAGAAATAGAGAAGAGGATGTTAGTTTCCATTCAAACCACATGTACAGCCATTAAGTGAAAAGGGAACACTATTGGTTTGGTCTATGATATCTAAAGTTACGAAAAAAAGGGGCTTTGTTTAAGTGGCAACCAATAATGTAAAAATCCATTAGATATCTAATAGTATGTATTCAGGACATAATGCTATTTTGTCACTGCCTCATCAGTAATGAAAAGAATGATAGCTAGTATTTAGCAAGTGCCATGCTTACCATGTAGCAGGTCTTTTACAAATATCATTCTGTTTATTCTCATATTATTTCCCCCATATTAGAGATGAGAAAGTGGAGCCTCTGATGAGTAGCCTTGCCCAAGTCATGCAATTAGAAAGCAGAAGAGCTACCACTAAAACCCAAGCCATCAAAGGCTTAAACTTTTCCCAGAAAACCATGGCCCTTCCCCAATTAGTGCAGCTCATTCATCCTCCTAAGATGAACCCTTCTTCTGTGTCTTGGAAGGTAAACCACAGCAGAACAAAGTACCTTGACTCCTGTCATGCATCCTCTCTCCTGGCTATAGGGAGAAGAGCAGCTCAAGGAGTAGGGTCTGGCTTTCATTTAAGAAGGATGACAATGACAACTGGAGTAACTATTCAAACTGCAGGAGCCACAGAAAACCAATATCTCAAAACAAAAAAGTTTTAGATTTTTGCAATAAATAGTCTGCCATTTAGGCCATTAGTTTTTATTCAGCGTTCATGGCGGTGCAGATCTCTATATTAGTTCCCCCCGCTCCAATTTGGCTCAAATAATTCGTGCCCTTTGAGCTGAAAAGAAACAAACAGTATTTGTAGGACTCCATTCTCCATTTCATAAATCCTCCTGCAGGGAACTGATTCACAGCTCGCTACATTTCTTATAGTGCATTTCACATCCCTGGGGTGGGCAAAACACTTGCACGAATGTACAATAGGAGAATATCAAATGGAATGTTTACAGAGATTTTTCTGCAGCTGCTACCTAGGAATACTTTCTCTGTGGAAATGTTGCCAGGATTCCCCCAAATTAAACAGAAGTAAACATCCTTTTCCTTAGAGTCAGCAGTGAGGACATTTTGTTAGCATTTCCCATAGGGTCATGATGTTATATTCTAAAGGTAATTCTCTGATAATTTTGGGAAATATGTCATCAGGTACTATTTCAGAGTAGTTAGTCAGAAGGAGTTGCTCAAAATAAACAAAATATTGTACAGTATACAGAAAATAATCTTAAGAGATAGAAAGACCTAGATTCTGGACTCTGATCTACCACTTCTTACCTAATTGTATCAATGAAGAAGTCTCTAAAAAACAATGTCCTCCTTTGTAAAATAGGGAAAATATCTATTTCAGAGACAGTTATAGGGATTAAATAAAATAATGATCACACATAAAGCACATAGCAAACTCTCTGGTATTTAGACAATTTTCCACAAATGTTAATTTTGCACCCTAAATAGTTCCAACATACTGACTACTTACCTTTTTACTTGGTTTCTAGTTGACAAACAAAAGCTATAAGGGAAAATATAGTTTTGAAGAGATCAAGATCAAGGTGGTTAGGTATTTCCCATGGCAAAGCACTCTGCACTATGGGAACATTTGTTACAGGACTGAAGTTTCTTTGTAGAACACATTAGGATGTCATGTAATATAGCTTGTAGAAAACTAAAAGACATTTAAATAGTGCCTCTGTCTTATGATTTTTATAAGCACTGTCACCAAAGTGACCTTTGGGTTTATGATAATTCTTATTTTATTAAGTTTATAATTTTTTTGTATTCATAGAGGTACCTAAAATGTCTTGTGAATTTATGTTTTAAAAGCTACTGCAAGATAAGGTATGCTTTTTCACAATTATGGAGTAATAGTAATGGAACAATATAATAATATGTTCGCTAAATATTTGTATTGCCAAATAACTGATGTGTGCATTTTAATGATTTTTACCTAATTTAGTCCACCCAACAACTCAAAGGGAAAGGTATTATTATTATTATCCTATTTTACAGATAAGGAAATGGAGGCCTAGAGTGGTTAAGGGACATGCCGGAGGTCTAGAGTAGTTAAGTAGAGTAGGAGACACCAAGGAGAGGAAAAGGAATATAGGTATCCATTGGTCTTTATAAAATTTTAGCCTTTGTAGGGGCACGTGGGTGGCTCAGTTGGCTAAGTGTCCGACTTCGGCTCAGGTCATGATCTCACAGTCCATAGGTTTGAGCCCCATGTTGGGCTCTGTGCTGACAGTTCAGAGCCTGGAGCCTGCTTCAGATTCTGTGTCTCCCTCTCTCTGCCCCTCCCCTGCTCGCTCTCTGTCTCTATCTCTCAAAATAAAATAAAGACATAAAAAAATTAAAAAATATAGAATAAAACTTTAGCCTTTCTAAATTGAAAAATAAAGTCTGAAGCTATCTGGTGTTTTTGTTGCTTCCTCAAATTTGTTTGGGCTGTTGCCCTATCAAGAATCTTCCATCTGTAGTAGTCTGGATTTGTTTCCTTTGCCCATAGGCTATACTTTTCTAATAGATATTTGGATAAAACCTATAGGAAACAAAATCTAATACTGGGATGGTTTTTGTACACAGTACAGACACTTAAAGTTTTAAGTTTTTTAAAATATTTACTTTTGAAGGAGAGAGAGACAGAGACAGAGAGACAGAGCATGAGTGGGGGTGGGGCAGAAAGAGCCAGAGACACAAAATCTGAAGCAGGCTCCAGGTAGGACTCAAACTCACAAGTTGTGACATCATTACTTGAGCCGAAGTTGGATGCCCAACCGACTTAGCCACCCAGGCACCCCTGGATACTTAAATTTTAAAGAATTATCCCAAGGACAGAATAAGTTTTGAAAAGTTAACTTTGGATTTGTAGACAGAGTCCTAATGTAAAAAAAAAAACTAGTGGTTCCACTACCTGTTATGTCATCTGTGGTTCTAGGGTTGTGGGCTATACAGGTGAATAAGACATAACCGTCCCTGGAATGAATGAGGTGACATTGGCAATGTCAGCTATTCGATTTCCTGAAATATTCTGCTGGATAATATGGTTATATCTGTATTATTTGGAAAATGACCCATTCATAGGTTCCAAGTATTCCTTAACAGTAACTGCCAGTCAGTGTCAAATCTGGCTTGAACACACTATAATTTCAATTAAGTGGCATACCATTTAAATATGCACATAAATAAATTGCATAGAAAAATTATGGAAGGAGAGCTGAATGATCTAACAATAATGCATGTCAAACTTACAGTAAACACATATCATGACAAATCTCCCTGACATTCTTCTCTCTTGTGAAAATATATACAGTAATATTTCTATTAAGAATGCTTTTAACAATAAACTTTGATGTCAGAAGCCTAGTTGTGAGAATGAGAAGGAGGGATAGAGATAATTTTGGAGGGATTCTTGTCTTAGCGCACTTTAATGGGACACTGAACTCAATTGTTAAGTGTACGTCACTGGGGAATTTGGTCTTTAGGGCTACATGAGAGATTCTGTCCACTTTTAAGATGCCAAAGGGCAGGTAGCATTTTTGCCAGCCTCGGGCCACTCAAATCTATGGAGTAAGCTCTGCCTTTCAGTTGGGCTTCTGTCCTGGTTTGCCTTGGGATGGTGTCTTTTTTTTTTTTTTTTTTTTTAGTACAGTGGCTGCCATGAATCCAGACCTCAGCACATGAGATCTGGTCCAATTTCCTTCCCACTTAAGTTTCCCCAAGTCTAAGTCAGATGTGTGATTGTGGACATGTGACAATCTCTTTGTGCCTCAGTTTCCTTACCCATAACTTTAGGATTGTAATAGAACATACTTAAAAAGGTGGTTGTGAGAGGGATGCCTGGGTGGTTCAGTCAATTGAGCATCCGACTCTTTATTTCAGCTCAAGTGATGATCTCACAGATCATGATGTCACAGTTCATGGGATCAAGCCCTGGGGGGCCTCTGCACTGAAAGCTCAGAGACTGCCTTGGGAATCTCCCTCCTTTCTTTGCTCTTCCCCACTCTCAAAAAAACAAAAACAAAAACACTTTTTTTTTTTTTAAAGGGTGGTTTGTGAGGATTAGTGCTACTTGCCATTAGATGATTGTATGGTGGAAAAGACTTGGATTCAAATACTGTTTTTGCTACATAATACTCTTATGACCTTGGGCAAAATATCAACTCTCTCTGAGCCAGTTTCTTTTCATGGAAAGTTTCTATAAATGGGAAGTTCACCCACCTTCAAGGTTGGACGTGAGGATAAGAAATAATGCATGGGGGTGCCTGGGTGGTTCAATCAGTTAACTTTGGCTCAGGTCTCACAGTTCATGAGTTCAGCCCTGTGTCAGGCTCTGCGCTGACCACTCAGAGCCTGGAGGCTGTTTCAGATTCTGTGTCACCTCTCTCTGCCCCTCCTCCACTCACAGTCTGTCTCCCTCTCTCTTAAAAAGATAAATAGACATTAGAAAAACAATTTAAAAATAATGTATGAAAATTACCTAGACCATGATGAATATTTATAAATGGTAGTTCAGTCAGAGTGGCTAAAATGAGCAAATCAGAGAACATGAGATGCTGGCGAGGATGTGGAGAAATGGGCACCCTCCTACACTGTTGGTGGGAATGTAAACTGGTACAGCCCCTCTGGAAAACAGTGTGGAGGTTCCTCAAAAAATTAACAATAGAACTCCCCTATGACTCAGCAATAGCACTGTTAGGAATTTACCCAAGGGATACAGAAATGCTGAGGCATAGGGGCACATGGACCCCAATGTTCATAGCAGCACTCTCCACAATAGCTAAAACATGGAAAGAGCCTAAGTGTCCATCAACGGACGAATGGATCAAGAGGATGTGGTTTATCTATACCATGGAATACTACATGGCAATGAGAAACAATGAAATCTGGCCATGTGTAGCAACATGGATGGACCTTGAGGGTGTTATGCTGAGTGAAATAAGTCAGGCAGAGAAGGACAAATATCATATGTTTGCACGTATAGGAGGATTAGGGGGAACTTAACTGAGGAACAAGGGGGAGAAGAAGGGGGGAAATGGTGGGGGAAAGGGAGAGAGGCAAACCATGAGAGACTCTTGAATGCTGACAAAAACTGAGAACTGATGGATGTAGGGGGGAGGGGAGATGGGCATGGAGGAGGGCACTTGTGGGGATGAGCACTGGGTGTTGTGTGGAAACTAATTTGACAATAAACTATTTGTAAATAATAATAATAAAAAAATAAAATAAAATAAAAAGAAAATAAAAAAATATATAAATGGTAGTTATTTTAAACTAAGCCCTCATTTGGGTGTCTAATATGTTTGGGGGCCTGTAGTAGCTGTTATAGGGAGCAGTGGATTTACAGTATGGCTGGTGAACATCTTGAATTATGAAGAAGGAAGTCTCTTGCAGTGCTAACAGCTGTCACAAACATAAAATACCTCCAAACTGGTTTGAGGATAGTTAATTGCCTCTAAGTATTTACTACTTTCAACAGTTATCAAATGGCTTATTCTGACACTGAGCCCATATTTTATGTATGGGCATGAAAATTATTTTCTTCCAAATCACTTTTCATCTGGTTGATATGTAAAATACATTTTGGACTTTTCCACTAGTAGGTACAGTATAGATGTAGATATAGATATCAAGATCCACTCCTCTGACCAGGCAGCCACCCATCTGTCCATATCTGTCTGTTTTTCAAATTTCACCAGCTCTAAATACAATGCCATTGGCTCTAACATGTTCTGCACAATAGACTCTATGAAAGTAAGTGCCCTTTACAAGACTGGTAATACATATTATCAATTATTTTCCTATAAATGCTTCTGGAAAATCAAAATAATATGTGAACATCCATATGGAATTATGTTAGATTCAATTTCAGTAAGCAGTGATAGGCTTGATGAACCCGGAAGCAAATTGGTGCAGTCATAATGCAGTCTTTACTCAGATAGAAAAAAAATCACAGGGGCGCCTGGGGGGGCCCAGTCGGTTAAGTGTCCGACTTCGGCTCAGGTCATGATCTCATGGTTCGTGGGTTCGAGTCCCGCGTCGGCGTTTGTGCTGACAGCTAGCTCAGAGCCTGGAGCCTGTTTCAGATTCTCTGTCTCCCCCTCTCTCTGACCCTCCCCTGCTCACCGCTCTCTCTCTCTCTCAGAAATAAATAAAACATTACACAAACAAAAAAAGAAAAAATCACAGTTATATAGACTTGAGTTTTCTGAAAGGACAGGAAAGTGACATGAAGAAATAAATGCCATCTATAAAGCACTGGGGATGCACTTTCAGTACCATTGACTAACATGGCCAGAAATGATGGAGATACCTTTGTCATATAATAAAATTTTACACAGATATTGCTTACTATTTGATAATGTTATCTCCGAACTTTCGGGTCAGTAATACAAATTATGTTAAAATTGCTTTTAGGTACAAAATTCCATCAAAATATCATGAAATTATATAATATAAAAAAATCAGCAACACATAGCACACTGGGGGAAAGAGAAACATTTAAATAAAATACCTTCAATTTTCCCTGAACTCAAGTCATAGCTTCTATTTTATCATATTTTTATAGTTTCCTTGATAGAAAAGTGAGATCACGAGCAAAACTCTTATTTTAGACCATGTGGTCACTGGACAGTATTTTTCTCTTTAAATGAGGTTATCTCCTGACTTTTGAAAGATTATTTTGATCATCATCTTGCTGTTCTCTACATCTTACTTTCATTCTGAAATGAGACCAATTCCAGTATGGAGACCTTGGTTACAAATTATCCATGGCCAAAATCATTATCCTGAGAAAACAAAGCTCAAACTAGTGTTTCTGAATTATGGTATGAAGAAAGTCATTGAAAGGGTTTGCTCTTTAGGTTTCTATTATCTTAATACCTGATTTACCCAACTATTCCATTCATGGACAACACAAGTATGATACAAAAGCTAAAGGCACAAGGTTGTGTTTAATTTTTAGTTGTTACTACTTTTATTTTTATGGGAAAGTAGAACCCAGACAATACAGATAGAAGACAGATCAAAATATATTCTTTGTAGAGGAAAAAACATGCTTTTAAAAAGAAAACGTGGCCAAGCATTTTTTGATAATAATATTTGAATGAGTGAATAAATAAATCTATTAACTACCTATCAAGTGCACTGCACACGTATAGTATGAAAAGATCACTGCTAGTTGTTGTGAAGGGAGACAAAGATGCATATATTGCAAGACCCATTGGGAATTAAAATCTAATGAACATTCCTTGGACAAATGAGTAATATTTAGAATCTTCCCATTGAAAAATTACAGAATTTCTATAGGAGCCTTTTCTTTTTAGCTTGCCTCATAACCTACACATTTTATTTGTGCATATACTGTGAGGGAATCATCTCAATTGACAAGATTTCAAATTCTTTGTTCATTTTCTATTCCTATTTGCTGAATAATCCTTCTCTTCCTCATTAACTAGTTATATGTTATTTCTCATATATAAAATTAATATATATGACAAACTAAATGGAGGAGACATTAAGAAATAGATATGTATGTTTGTATATATATATAATATATTGTATATGTATAATATTTGAGCTATTCCATCCTAATGCTTAATTATTATTCCAACATTTCCGTTTTTTAATATTGCACTATGTTTTTTAAAAAGTCAGGTTACCTTACCTCGATATCTTTCTTTTTCAAATGTTTCTTTGCATTTTTCTTGTTTAGTCCTTCAATGCACTTTAGGACCTACTCCTTCCCCTACACATTAGTTTAGGATATTTATTGCAATAACATAATATTATTTGGCCAAATACAGTGTTTTTATAGTGTTTGATCATTCATATGACACAGTTGTACACTTAGTCTTTTAACATATCTTTTAACAATATTTAAAAAAATTTTTTCATGTAAGTCATGTACTTTCCTTGTGAAGGTTTTCATAAAATTATTAGAGGTTTAAAAGTATACATTTTGGGGCACCTGGGTGGCTCAGTCAGTTAAGTGACTGACTTGGGCTCAGGTCATGATCTCATGGCTCATGAGTTCAAGCCCCGTGTTGGGCTCTGTGCTGACAGCTCAGAGCCTGGAGCCTACTTCGGAGTCTGTGTCTCCTTCTCTCTCTTCCCCTCCCCCATGCACACTCTGTCTCTCTCACTCTCTCTCAAATATAAATATTTAAAAAATAAAAAAATAAAAGTATATATTTATTTTTTTGCAATCAGGACCACTTTAAAAACTCAATTTTCCATAATTTTCAGGTATGCTATTGATTTTCTAAATGACAGGTGATCCTTGAAAGGTTAAGGAGAACATATGTCCCTTCACTCTATCCCCACCTGAACCGCTCTTATGAAAAATACTTTAGTTTTATTTTTACTCAAAATAAAGTTTTTAAAAATGTTATGATATAGAGTAAGAAAATTTGGCAAAAGGCCTCTTTTGTCTCTTACTGTTAGATTACAACCAGAAAATGGAAGAAAATAATAAATTAGTGACATATTCAGAATCTAAAATGAGTCTGAAATAAAAGGTTGATAGATCACATACTGTCTTATATTTAAGCGTTAACCCTTCTTAAGAATTTGTATGAACTAATTTGGACAATAGAGTAAAATAAACCTGCAATTTGTCAGACACCATGGATTTATAAAATCATAGGATTAAGTCTTTAACCTTTATTGATAAAGGATTAGTTGGAATACATTTTTAAAATTTATTTTAAGGAGATATTTTCAGAATTAAATAGTTTACAATGGCCTAGACTAAAGGAATTCACCTAAGGTTCAATTTAGGGCCAGTTTCTATCATTTTTCCATGACAATTGACTTCTAAACAACATATATTATTTCATTCTTGAATTAGTTATGGAAAAGATCTAATATGCACAATTTGTGTATTTTCAATTACATCATAATATATTCATAATATATTCAAATTATGGAACACAAATAATACATCCAAATAGAGTTCTCACTATGGGAGGTACAGAGAAATTAGTAAATTAATGTAGAGGTTGATTAGTGAAAGATACCCTATTGGCCTGTCATTTCCCCACCAGGCAACATCTACCAGGGCCTACCTGTGGGCTTTCAGATTTCCCTCTTTCCTAGTATGTCTGTACCCCAAGCCCCTTCTACCTTCCTCCTTAAAGGCTACTCATTCTTCAAGGACCTCCTTAATAAAACCTGGTGACTCCAAATTCCATAATTCTCCCTTTTGTATATTTACACTCCATGAACATTCTTCTATTTCTTCAGCACTCAGTCTCTCTCTCAAAAATAAATGAACATTAAAAAAAAATTTCCTTGATTAAACAGTTAAAGTTAATAAATCTTGTCCCGTGAGTACATGTCTTTTTTAAAAATATATTTTTTTAATGTTTATTTTTGAGAAAGAGAAAGAGCACAAGAGACAGCGAGGGAGGGGCAGAGAGAGAAGACAGAGAATCTGAGGCTGGCTCTGAGCTGATAGCAGAGAGCCCCATGTGGTGATGCTTGAACTCACAAACTGTGAGACCATGACCTGAAGGGAGTTGGATGCCTAACACACTGAGCCATGCACGCGCCCCTGAGTATGTCTTTTAAATATTCTGTGAAAAAAAGCCAAAATGGAACTACGCATAAAATATTTGTGTACTGAAATATAGGATGGTTGCTTCAACAGAAGCACTACAATAGTCCACTTATTCCAAGGTTTGCTTCCCACAGTTTCAATTACCTATGGTCAATCATGGTCTGAAAGCAGATGATCCTCTTTCGATATGTGAGAAGATCAGTTGTAGCCTAACACTATGTCACAATACCTATGTCATTCACTGCATTTCATCTCATTAGGGTAAGCAGTTTTTCATCTCATATCATCACAAGAAGGGTGAGTATAGTGCATTAAGGTATTTTGAGAAAGATAACACATTTACATAAGTTTTATTAGAGCATAGTATTAAAGTTATTCCATTTTATTATTAGTTATTGTTGCTAATCTCTTACTATGCTTAACTTATGAATTAAACTTTATCATAGGTATGTATGTATAGAAAATAACCCATGGAGGGTACAGGGCTTGGTATTATCCCTGGTTTCAGGCATGTACTGGGGATCTTGGAATCTTGGAACATATTCCCTGTGGATAAGGGGGGACTATCGCATGACTGTGTGAGTTGCAAGCCAACTGTTTGGTAAGATCAGTGGTGGCATTAATCAATATGGTTTGATTTTTTAAATATCGTATAATGAAATGTGTCAACATTTGGAAGGTTTGAAGTGAACTAATATTTTCCAAAAGACTAACATAATATTTCAAAACCATGTATGTAGGTAAAAGATCTACTCAAAATGCCAAAAAAAACCACCCCACAATAGATTTTAATATAACAACGTACAAAAAGTCTACCGATACTGTTTCAAATTCCTTATTGAAATTAGCATTTAAAAAACCACATTTGTCAAGTTTTGAGGTTGTATCCAAGAATAATGTGCATCATTATCTGAAAAGGCTACTAAAATACTCCTGCCTTTTCCAACTACACATTTGTGAAAGGCTAGGTCTTCTTGATGTTCTTCAAAATCACAACAGATTGAGTGCAGAGGCAGATGTGAGCATTCAGCTATCTTCTCTTAAGCCATATATTATAGGATTTGAAAAAATGTAAAGTAGTGCCTTTTTTTCCATGAAGTAACTACATCTTTTTAAAAAAATTTTTAAAAATTTATTTCTGAGAGAGAGAGAGACAGCGTGAGCAGGGGAGGATCAAAGAGAGAGGGAGATACAGAATCTGAAGCAGGCTCCAGGCTCTGAGTTAGCTGTCAGCATGGAGCCCGAAACGGGACTCGAACCCAGGAACGGTGAGATCACGACCTGAGCTGAAGTCAGATGCTCAAATGACTGAGCCACCCATGCGCCCTTAGTTATTTCTAAAAAAATTAATGTTCACATATAGTGAGTTCTTTACTGTTATTTTTAAATAAGCTGTTAAATGTTTTAAAAGTTTCTCAGTTTCAGTTTCTAATATGACAAATATTGATAGATATAACTTATATAAACAAGAGCTCTTTGGGGTTGTAAGTTATTTTTAAGAGTGTAAATGGTTTCTAAGGCCAACAAAATTTGAGAAACAAAATTTAAACAAACACTTTAAATATTTAGAATTAGATTTTACTATTTCCTAAGAAATGAAAGGTAAAGAAATAGTTATAGCACACTTTATCTTTTCTTTATTTCTGTCTTTTTTTTCTTTTAAGAATGAAAGGACTGATCTTCTGTTAAAGCTCATGTTCAAATGAGCATAATGAGTTTTGTGTAATTATTTGGAATTTCAACAACTCCCACACTTACAGACTATATAAACTTGAGCAGGGTGCTTACTCTCTCCATGACTAACTTTCTCATCTGTAGAATAATAATAATAAGGTAATAATAATAATAATAATAATAATATCTACCTCAATAGTGTTGTGAGTTTTAAATGAGATAGTCCAAGTAGTTGAACATAATGCTTGTCACTGAACAAATATTTGTTGTGTTGTTATATTTTGAGGTTAGCTCTCTCCTTGATTTCACAGTAACAAAATGTGAACAATATTTTGTATATCTTTTGAAGTTTAAAAGAATTATTTTATTTTATTTTTATATTTTTTACTTTTTAGAGAGAGAAAGAAAGTGCATGTGAGGGAGGGAGCAGAGAGGGAGAAAGAGAGAGAGAGAGAGAGAGAGAGAGAGAGAGAGAATCTTAAGCAGGCTCCATGCTCAGTGTGGAGCCCGACATGGGGCAGATCCGAGGATCCTGGGACCATGACCTGAGCTGAAATCCAGAGCTGACACTCAATCGACTGAGTCACCCAGGTGCCTCTCTTTTGAAGTTTTTAGGTATGTATATAAACATATTGGATAACATAATCCAAATATTCCTCTACTATTGCTTCATGGATTTGTAGAGAAAAATAGTTAAGGGGAAATTTGATTGGCTTTTACTAAGGTAGACAAATAATCTTTTTTCCTGTCTTTGGGGAAGACTGTGTTTTCTGAACATTGTCGATGTTTTGGTCTTATGATTTAAAATTATTTTTGTGCTGCGTCCTTTTTAAAAAACATTTTTAAATATTTATATTTTGAGAGAAAGAGAGAGAGTGTGTGAGCAGGGGAGGGTAGACAGAGAGGGAGACACAGAATCTGAAATAGGCTCCAGGCTCTGAGCTGCCAGTACACAGCCCAACATGGGGCTTGAATTCACAAGCTATGAGATCATGGCCCAAATTGATGTCAGATACTCAATCAACTGAGTCACCCAGGTGCCTCTGTGCTGCATCCTTTTAAATAAATCAGCCCAGCAGAAGGATTAGTATTTTCTGATATGTTGGTTTATGCTTCAGTGTAATTAAAGAGAAAGGGTTAAGATATTGGATAACTTGCTTTTTGACACAAGTCAATAAATAAGTATTCTAAGATAATCAAAGAGAAAGGAATTAGCTTTCTTTGGAAGCAGACTGTGTGTTACAGGAGGTACTATATATACAGTTACTTGCAATCTTCTTACGTCCTTCAAAGGAAGAATTTATGAGAATGAATTAGGTAGAAGTGAAAATTGAACCATGTAAGGTGCCAGTTTTATAATCCTCGGATTATTCAGTGTATATGTGACATTGGAAAAGTTTATCATATATCTCTGAATAATCATAAATCAGAAGTCTAAGAAGTAGACAGAAAGCTAGACTCAATTCCCTTTCTATATTCAAGACAAAGTCTTATAAATGTAAATATTTAAAATGCTCAAATCATTGAATAGTATATGTTTCTTTCCTTTAAAAAATGTTTATTTATTTATTTTTGAGAGAGAGAGAGACGTATGGCAGGGGAGGGGCAGAGAAAATCTCCAGCAGGCTCCTCACTGTCAGCACAGAGCTCAATCCATGAACCATGATATCATGATCTGACCCAAAGTCAGACCTTTAACCAACTTAGCCACCCAGGAACCCCTGAATAGCATGTTTAAAATAGCATTAGTGAGATATGCTGCTATATTTCTCTCCTCTAAATTTTTATATTTTTACCAAAAAAAAAAAAAAAAAAGAAACAAATATCAAACCTTTTTAACTCTAAAGAAGTTGTGAAAGTAACAAGAGAGTAACTTTTTCAGTTGTTCCTTTTTGGCATTAAGAAAATTTGGCAGCTTTTCTAGGGGTGTCTTGATGGCTCAGTTGGTTGAGTGTCCTACATTGACTCAGGTCAAGATCTCACAGTTTGTGAGTTCAAACCCTGCGTGGGACCCTGTGCTGACAGCCTGGAGCTTGCTTAAGATTCTGTGTGTGTCTCTGTCTCTGCCCCCTGCCTCCCGCCCCCCGCATTCATGCTCTCTCTCTCTCTCTCTCAAAAATAAATAAACATTAAAAACAAAATCAGACAGCTTTTCTAAATGCCTTTAAAAAAAATCAACACATTCGTTGATTCACTTCCCTAACAAGCCTTCAGTTTACTGGAAAGATACAGAAGAAATATGAAGAGCTCAGAAGATTTTAAAATTCTAAGCCTATTTTTAAAGTATATAAGGTATATGTCTTTTATCATTTAAAATAAATAAATAAATAAATAAGTAAAAAAAAGTCTATGTAAAATAAGGCAGGTAAAGGGAAGCTCTTAAAGTTTTGCATACCAAGATCTACCAAATCTAGGAAGACATTGTCAGAAAAATAAGGGAAAATGGATCCAGGATTTCCCACATTTGAAATGTAATGTACATACCTAAGAGAAATGACTTTAATTCTTTCATTTGGATCATAAGACTTACAATTCTCTTAGTGTTTCATACCAGGGACCCAGTCACACCTTAGGAGAAAAGTTCAAAGGGTGGTATTTATATGTTTTGAACTAAAAGATCACCAATTTTGTACACTTCAAGTAAGCATGGACTTTTAAAAGTACATGATTCATATAACTTACCTTAGCCAATAATTTGAGACTTTTGTCTCTTCAAAATGCTGCTTAGCAGTCAAGCTAATTTTATATGTTGAAATATATGATGGGCAAGTGTATGTCATAATTTTAAAATAGCTTTATGACTTAACTGATCATTTTTGTTTCTTTCTGTGAAATTTTTAGTCTGAATATTTTTTTTCTGTGAAAATCTGAGTCTGACTGAAAACTCAACACTAGTGCTTATTCTAACTAGTCAGCCCACAAATTTTGGCATTACTATGAAAATATGTTATAAGACTTTTGTTCTGGCTTTATATTTAGCTTGTTTTATTTAGTTGGCTTAAATGACTATGTTAGTTGTTAACAATGAAACTTAATTCATATCAGGTGAGGGTAAGATAGGGCCTACGTCTGGGACCTGTTATGACCTGATGCTGCATGGGTTTATTTCAATAAGGAAAGGAAAAGCAAACTGCAGCTCTGATTCAGAAATGATTCTGAATTCAGTCATTCTGTAGCATTTGGACCTTGTCCACATATCAGTTATTATAAATCTTCCTCCCACATCTTGCCTTCCCAATTGGAAATAAGCAAACTGTGTTTTTATCAGTCTCTAAGTATTTAAATTTGCATATGGCACTCAAAAAGCATTTTGCTTTGCATTTGCAAACTTAGGCTTCATTAAAATTTTTGTTTTTTCAAATCATGCATCTCCTTGTGAAGAATTACATGGAGAACATTTTGTTGTTAATAGTCATTTAAATTATTTACTGGCTTTTTTTTTTCATTTCCCTGGAAAACACTGAGCGTGTTCTCACAATTTGTCTGGCTTCTCTTGGAAAATCATGTTGGAATGTGAATCCACAGTATCAGAATTTGTGAAAGCAGAGTGTTATCCCAAAAGTGTCAAGCAGCCAAATGGTACCAGTTTCAAGAATGATGCCAGAGTGCTTTTCAGAAAGACAGTTTTTGTTTAAATCCCTGCTTTTCATCCAGCATCTATAGTTGGTCTATTTGTCCCAGACAAAGACAAAAGGCCAGAAGCACCTGAAACTTCTTTTACTTCCTTTGGAAAGTCACTTGACATTTTGCTGCCATGTTTTAATTTTATTATTTAATTTATTTATTTTATCAAGTGTCTTATGGATCAAAGTTGAGGGAAGATTCATATTTTGTAAAATAACACATATATATTTTAGACAAATAATATGTCTTTTATTTTTTAGAATATCTTTTATATTCACATATAAACACAATTGTAAGGGATTAAAGACTAGATTTAGGTTGATTATTATTTCTCATTTTTCATTCATTCGTATATATATTTATTAAACATGTACAAGGTAGTTGCTAGAGTTTATGAAGGAGTATAAAGATGAATCAGATGTAAATCTAATCTCATTCCTCTCTATTAAAATTATTAAAAAACATAAAACTGTAATATTAAATAGATAGCTAAATAAGAGAGGGAAGAAGGAAGAGGGGTGGATATGTGAAGCAAAGAGAGAATAGGAGTGATAAAAACAAATGTGGCAAAACATTGACAATTGGTGAATTCTGGATAATGAGTATAAAGGAGTTCTTTGCACAATTCTTAGAACTTTTCTGTATGTTAGGTACTCTTTTAAAATAGAAATTTATTGAGTGTCTGTTCTGGAAAAAAAAAAGTAGATGAAATCTCTAAGGGACTGAGATTTGGGAAGTCTTGAGTCCTCCTCAGTGATGGGAATTGCAAATCAAATCTTTTTTACCTCCCTATCATTTCTAGAATCATGTTTTCAACTGGGAGACACTCAATAAATATATAAACAGTGGGTGCTTACTTTTTTATTTGGCATCCTAATTTTCAGGCCACATTTCTTCAGATCAAGCCACAAAATTATTGTAAATGCACATACAATACACAAGAGATAACATGCAAGAGACAACTTTGAGGCTGGAGTTTTATCTTTCTCATCTTTATACACCCAGTGGAGACCCTGTGTGTAGTAAGTGCTCAATTCCTATTTGTTGGCTATATGAATGAATAAATACAGACTGAAACACTTTTGCGCCAAAGATCTTCAAATTGACTTCTCTTATTTTGTTTCTCACACCAAGGCTATACTGACCTTCATGAGGCTGAGTTAGCCCAGAGTGTAAAATTTGACACATAGGATTCTTTACGACACCTTTCTAATTAGAACTGCAATGTACGGACTCTTTTTAGGAAAAAGGTATACAAGGATTTGTCAACAGGAAAGTAGATTTCAAAGCTGGAGAATATTAATGGTCAGTTAAGATATTTGGCATGTAGTTAAACGAAATGTTTTATTGTGTCACTTTAAAATCAAAAGCCCTATATTATGTATATGCTTCTCAAATGACATTTGAATAAAAATGTAAAAAGCATCTAAAGAGATGAAGGGCACTTCCCGACTTGGAGAGCGCTCTCAGGTTTGATAATAACATTTTGAGTAATCTAAATGCATACCTATTATCACTTAAGTGAACACTGGTGCTGCCACAGGATCTTATACAAATATTCAGATTTTTGTTTTCCTAGTCATTCTGAAGGTTATCTCCCTGGTTGCTCTGAAAATCAGGTGACAACCATTTCCCATGATGCTTTAAGGGCTGTCAAACTGTCCATCAAGCTGTCACCTGACCAATCGTTCCCATGGTTCTTTTAGACTTCCAGTATGATAAATTGAAAGGCACTATTATCTGTCTGTTGTGAAGAGGAACTGTTTGGGCTTTGATAAGATATCACTACTCCCAGGTGAGAGGCGGCTGACAGCACATCAAGGCGAAACAACACGTAGAAACACTGAACAGGGGAGCACAGGTTTACAAACATCTGTTGTCATTTATTACTTTTCTTTGGGCTTAAGTTTCTGACTCATCCTTAGATAATTCAAGAACAGATATTTTGCTTTCTAGCTTGCAAACAACAATTGCTGCTCTTTTCATCTTGGGAGGAAAATCTTAAAATTGAAAACACAACTGCCTACCTTTTTCATGCACAGCACACGAGTGTTCCGCCTCGTAACCAACAAGTTCTGTGATGTCATCATTTGCCTTTTTAGAGAGAAGTATTTGAGGACATGTGTGTTTAACTATAATAAATAGTTCGCTTTGGCAGGCCAAATAATAAAATTAATTACCTATGTCTTAGAGGTCATTATTAATGTACCGATAGACAAACAGCATGAACTAGTTTAAGTGTTCGCACATGTTGGAAAATTTATATTTTAGTATTGATGATGAGGTTAGTAAGTCCAACATTTCATAAGAAATAAAAGTTTGTGATTTATTATAAGAAGCTTCAGGTTTTAATTGTTCTGAATTGTGGTAACATAAACCTCAAAACCTGAATTTATACACAAAAGACGTGACTAGAGGCATTGCCCTCGATGATCAATAGTGTAGTCAGGATTGGGATAAGGAAAACTGTAAAGGCAGGGGGGAGGTTGTGAGGTAAAGGCTTTCTGAGGAAATCTTTCTGAGAAGTGGGAATAGTTTATTAGAGCTACAGAAACAATTTTACATTTAGGATTTAATCTTTGGACTTAAATATCCAAATAGGTGTCAACAGAAACTTATTAAAAGGTATTAAAAGCTGGATACTTGAATCCTTCCTACATGTAAATGTAATTTTATTTTATTTTTTTAATGTTTTATTTATTTCTGAGTGAGAGAGAGAGGGAGAGAGAGAGCGCAAGCAGGGGAGGGTCAGAGAGAGAGGGAGACACAGAATCCGAAACAGGCTCCAGGCTCTGAGCTAACTGCCGGCACAGAGCCCAACGATGAGGGGCTTGAACCCACTGAGATCATGACCTGAGCCAAAGTCGGAGGCCCAACCGACTGAGCCACCCAGGTGCCCCATGAAAATATAATTTTATTCTTTAGAAGTTACTCTCTTTTTTGTGGTTTGTCCTTTTTCTTTTCCTTCCCTATGACTTTAATGACATGTGGTTTCTTATGTGCCCTGTGCCTTTGCATTCTGTCATTATATGAGTACCTGAACATACCCTTTGGAGATCACTCAGGGAAAAATAATCTGTTGTTATTTATTGTGAAATAAAAGTACTGGAGTTGGTTGCTAACATCACCACCTTGTGTACAAATATTTTTTTGCATGCAGTTTCCTAATGTCATTAAGCAATATTGTAATTTCATTACATAGTAATGTAGCACTTCGATTAGAGACAACATTTAAATAATATTGTAATTCAAAATCTGAAAAAATAAACTGTGGTTTATTTTTAGTCCTTCGTAATTATTTAACCACCTAACACTCTCCTTCACTCATGCAAGAAGCAAAAATGTCCCAGAGTCCTCAAGGACTCAGACTTTGTCAAAATACTCTCTAAAACAATGGCCAAGGAATTCACAGTAAAAAAGGAAGAGAAAGAATTAAATTTCCTGAATATTCATAATAATACCAATAGTACATGCATCCAGTGCGTATAGTCTCTATTGATGAAACTCCAATTTCAACAGTTTTTTTCCCCTAAGCATTCTTAGCTCACCCAGTAGGCTAATATTGAAAATTATTACTTACTTGAAAGTTATCACTTTGGTCTCTATCCAAAGATGAGGGGAACCTCTTCATGAGGTCCAGAATATCAATATTCTTTTTCTAGTGGCTTCTGGTATGTGAGAATCCCATAGCAAGTTTTATAATTTTCCACAGTCCTCAGAGATCAATGAAGTAAGTTGATTGGACTCCATTACTTTTCCAAAAGGACGTACCTTTTAGTCTAACGAAGGAGGTAGTGGCTAGAGAGAAAAAGACCAGAATATTCAGTAAATTCTGTGTAGGTCTCAAAGGAGACAAACAAACACGCTCCTTGTTAGTCTCTCTCTCACAATAAGAATTCCAATAGATTTCTAGAAAAAAATATTCAATTTGGATTTCAATCCCTTTCGATATCTTTAAATGATCTTATAATGTATTACCTCACATAGTAGCTAAATAAGAGTTGTTATAAATGGTTGAAAGTAGAATCCAGTGCTTCTTTCACTTCTAGAGTTTTCCTACATAGTTTGATTACATGGTAAAAACGTTAAAATGTTTCTAAAGATTCTAAGCAAAATATAACAATCTAAATTTGGTGTGTGTGTGTGTGTGTGTGTGTGTGTGTGTCTGCCTGTCTGTGAGAAAGTTGGGTATTTTCAAGTGGAAGTTCACTTGGAAGTGAACTTAGGAAACAGCCTAAGAAATCCTGCTCCAGGGGTGCCTGGGTGGCTTAGTCGGTTGGGCGTAGGTCATGATCTCGCGGTTCGTGGGTTCGAGCCCTGTGTCGGGCTCTGTGCTGAATGCCAGCTCAGAGCCTGGAGCCTTTTTCAGTCTGTGACTCCCTCTCTCTCTGACCCTCCCCTGCTCACGCTGTCTCTCTCTCTCTCTCTCCTAGAAATAAATAAAACATTAAAAAAAAATAAAAAAAAAGAAATCCTGCTCCATTAACTAATAGTTTACTTTTCTTCTAATTTTGACTTTAACAGGCTTTTCAAACAAGAGACAAAGAAAATCTCGAAAACATAGATAGCTTTGACCAGATGAATTTGGGGGTATTTTTACAATGATCATTTTTCTTGTAGATTTACCAGCAAAAGCACAAAGTAAGGCTAGATTTAAGTACCTCTTACTTGAATTCTAAAACTTCTTGTCAAATCTTTTAGCTCTGGTTTCTGACTAGTAATACATGGGAGGGCTATTAAAAAGAGATGGATTGTCTTAAGATTACTTTTCATGATTTTTTTTCTAAACTGTAATCATATTAACACTATATTCATTGACAATGCCATGGTTTCCAAAGTCCAAAAATTATTTCCTTTGTGTCAACAACTAGACTATGAGGTAGGTAGGGAAGTTACCCAGTTTCATAGATGAGCAAATTGAGGATTGGAGGCATGACAGGAAAATGCTCATGATCATAGAGCTGTTAGTAGCAGACCCAGTGAAGAACTCAAGTTTTCTGATTCTTAGTTCGATGTTATAGTCTCCACCCTCATACTGCTCTTGTCTTTGGAGACAAGCAGAGCACTTTAAAAACATAGATTTTAGAAGTTAAGGCCACTTTGGTAGATTTTTCCTCATGTTTGGTAGAAGTTCCTTCGTGTAGAATTCTATGCTGAACAGTCACCTGATACAGTGCTGTCAAACATGAAGTAGGGCTACTGCTTCCTCCTTATGTTTGCAGAATTAAACACAGTCATTATGGCAGGCTGCTTTATTTAGCTTTGACAAAAACTAAATGGGTACATATTTATATGCATGGTAAGTAGGTAGAACTTGTGAGGTATCTAATAATTTTAAAAAGCACAAAGTAAAATTGTTAAAAATGTGTCTAAAAGGAATAAAAATCCATAGACACTTCCTGATTTTACTGAATATTAAACAAATATTTCAAGCATTGATGTTTAAAAGATACCAACCACTAATGGTCTTTGAAGGTAGAAAATGAACTTGCAAAAGCTTCAGATGTTTGGATGTTTTCCCTTTACGTTGTATCTACTTACGACAAGCAGTGTGAATTGAATGAAATTGAACTGAATAAAACTCTAATATAAAACCGAGATTCATTAAACTCTTCACCTTTTTTTGACTGGTTACTTATATATGTAAAAGGCTGCAACAGAAATGAAAAACAATGCTTCCATATTTTAATAAAGGTGATATTTTGAGGCTACAAAAATTGAATAAGATAGCCTGTATATTATTAAAGTATGATTTTAATTTTTAAAATTTATACAGAAGAAAAAACCAATAGTACTTGTGGAAATCATTCGACAATTTCTCACTTTCCCAAAAGATTCAGTTAATGAAACAGATTTTTGTAGGACAAAATACAGTTAAGTGGTCTCTGGCAAATGCTCCAACTTCTATGCTTGAGACATTAAGAAAATGTCACTTGAATAAAGATGAAATTGACCAAGCCTATCACTACCTGGAAATGAAAGAAGTAAACAGTGGAATGTGATCTAAGCTAACTTTATATCCCAAACTCAAAATCATAACAATAAAGTTCTTTACATGAGCAACTTTGTGAACTGAAAGAAGAGGCTGCCTAATTTCTTTCCATGCCATCCAGCTCAAGAAATGAAGGGAGAAAATCATTCTTCTCTGTTAGCCTCCAGTGTAAAATTTCTTTTCTTATCATCCCATCTCGTCATATCTTTCTGCAGTTTGAATTACCCTCTTTTCCACAGACTGGTAAGGCAGTGAAAGGATGTTTGTTCTGCTAATTAACTTTATTACCCTGATAACTCCCTGCAGCCTTTTACGAAAACAATTACCGTTACTCCTTTTTTCCCCCCACTGGCAAAAAAAAAAAAGAAAAAAAAAAAAGGAAAAGGAAAAAAAAAAAGACTATTAATTAGAAACGAGGCCCAGGTCCCTGCCATGTTATTCTGCCACGTTCCCAGGCCCTCGAGCAGGATAGCATTACATTGTCAGTAGTAATTTAGCTCTCATCTGTCTCTGCTAATTATTGTCACATTCATCAAATTCATCAACAAAAGTGCTCTCAGAAGGATTGCATATTTGCAGTTAATACAGCATAAACTGGTATTACCCATCACCACATTTGTGATGATGAGAGGGACACAACTTATTCATCCCTAATTAGAGCAAGCTGGGTAATTAATTATGCATTCCGCCTTATTACTTCTGAGTTCCCAGATATTGTTTGTCTAAAAAGGGGGAGAAAGCAGGAGAGAGAAGCCTGAAAATGCAAAAAAAAAAAAAAAAGGGTGATGTGTTTTGTCACATGCGCTATGCCATAATTCCCACCTGACAAACTAGCTGAATCAGTGGAAAATTGCGAGTTGTCAGCAGCAGAATAAACTGCCGTAATAGCTGATTAATGATCAGCACCTGTGACAGGTGCTGTACGGGACTGTAAACTTGGTTTGATTAACAGTCACTGGACGAATAAATATTAGTGACAGTCAGCGGAGAGCAAGTTTGCTTGTTTTCTTCCCTGTTAACAAATCGCACACATTAAAGTTATTGATATTTCTGTCTGAGACACTCTATTTTTTTGTAGTTATCTGGCAACATTGGCAGTGAGTTATAATAGATTGTTTCTGTTCTGCTATTTTATTTCAGAAGTAAAATTGTATTTTGACAAAATGACCTGTAGGGGTTTAAACCTACCAGGTGTGGAAGAAAAGACTAAAAAAAATGACAGGATTCACATTTGCTTTAATTTATGCTCACCTGCTAGTAATCTCTGTGTGTGTCCATATATACATACATACATATATTCATTGTATCCATTTACATGTATGTACAATCACTATTAAGGAATGTTCATACTAAAAAGACATACATACGCCCAGGGTATGTGATGTTTACTTAATTAAAAAAATGTTTTTAGTTGATTTTTTTTCAGAGCTGAATATTTTCCCTGAAAACATTGGCAGCATGAATTCTCCCAATCAAGTGTCTCCCTCCCAAACTGAAGAGACGGTCTTCCTGAGGCAGCTATTCAGAAGTGCTGCCAGTTTTCAAGACTGCTTTTCTTGAACTGATGCGTTACAACAGATTGGTCAGAAAGTGATACTTGTTTGAGCTGACTGTTTATTAACCAAGAGTCAGATTATGTGCATAGACAAAGCGTGAATTATGGGAAGACCCCAGTCTCTCTCTCTCTCTCTCTCCTTCACATCAGAGTAAAGGAAATCATTTGAGTTCACTGTATCTTTGGATTGTGTAGGAAATGGTTAGGATTGTTTTGGAATCCCAAAGACCTACTTTCAAACTTTGGTTCTACTGACTAGCTCTGGGACTTTGGGTAAGTTACTTAACCTAATTTTTGAGTTTCTCAATGTAAAATGGGAGCATTTCCAGCTGATATTATAGTGTTATCATGGGGATTAAGTGAGATAATATAGTTAAAAGCACCCTAACACAGTGCCTAGCACTAAAGTGCTCAATAATTAACAATTTAATGATTATTAACACAACCGTTTAAAATCTAAATAGTCCAAATACCTTCAGTTTGTTTCACATTATAAAAATGTTTTAAGAACCACTAATTATCTTTTTTTCCTTTGGACACTCCAAAATAAACAAAACAAAACTTAATGCTCATTTATCCCTGAGTGAGAACTGAGAAAAGACGAATGATGTGCCTGGATAGTAGATATCCCAAGGTGCTACTCTGAGTTATTCAGCTGCTTCTCAGAGGCACACAAGTCAGAATTGATGGGGTGGGGCAGAGACTAGAAGACGGGCAGCCTAGGTCCCTCCACATGTCTGTAAGAATGTCTTCAGGAACTTCTGGGGTGATGGCAGAGACAGATCTGTGTCATGTTTATTTAGCATAATCTCATACTCTGTAGAATTGAGATAATAAAAAGCCAAGCATAAACAACGAAAATACAAATAATGTCAAAGCAAGTACATTTTGATAATTGAGTATATATTTATTTTTATATTAACCATTTAACGGAAAATGAAAGTGACAAAAGAACACAGAGACAGTATGGTGCAATTATAGTTTTTGACACGGTGTTGAGAAGTAATAAAACTGTCATATTTCTAGGACATTAGGAAGTATGTACTTATTAGATCACATTTAATCAGTGTCTAAAGCCAATTTATTTAGGTTAAAAAAAACAAAGGAGCTTTAGTTGTATGTATATTAATTCTAAGAACATGCTGGAAGTAGTTTTCACAGAGTCAGAATGGTTATTTTTTCTTTTAATAGTGTACCTAATTTATGTTTAAATTTTAAAAATGTCTTATAAAACTTTCAGAAAAAAAAGCAATGTTTAATACTGAAGTATATCAGGGGTGCCTGGGTGGCTCAGTCGGTCGAGCGTCCGACTTCGGCTCAGGTCACGATCTCACGGTTCGTGGGTGTGAGCCCCGCGTCGGGCTCTGTGCTGACATCTAGCTCAGAGCTTGGATCCTGTTTCAGATTCTGTGTCTCCCTCTTTCTCTGACCCTCCCCGGCTCACGCTCTCTCTCTCTCTCTCCCTCTCTCTCTCTCAGAAATAAATAAAACATTTAAAAATTTAAAAAAAAAATACTAAAGTATATCACCCTGGTTGGGTCATCACCAAAGCAGTTGTTTTCAACCACCACACGCTAGAATAATCTGGAAGAAATTTTTAAAAAAATAAAGTTATCAAGAGGCACCTGGGTGCCTCAATCAGTTGAGTGCCAGATTTTTGATTTCGGCTCAGGTCATGATCCCAGGGTTGAAGGATAGAGCTCCATACTCAGCGTGGAGCCTGGCTTGAGATTCTCTCTCTCCCCTTGCCCTCTGTCCCTCTTCCCCACTTGCACTCCCTCTCTCTCTAAAATAAACAAAAAAAAAATTAAATAAAGATATCAGGACTCTCTGCCAGATTCTCATTTTATTGGTCTTGGGGAACCTGGTGGGCATTGGCATGTTCAAAAATTCCCCAGGTGATTCTGATATATACCAGGATTTAGAACTGGAGATAAATACACACAATTAAAAGCTTGTGTAGCAAGATTTAGTGCACAAAGTAAAACTTCTTTGAGATTAAAAGAACTAATATTTTGAAATGGATGTTTAGACATTGAAGTGCATTACATGTGGGAACTTTAGTGTTGTCTGAAGTTACTACTTAAAGAATCATGATAGAAACACTTTTTTAAAAAGTTAATCTAATCAAAGAGAAAAATATATAAAAATTCAAGCGGTAAGAATGATATTCTGAATTCACCAACTCACTTCATATCAGGGTCAATTGCCTTATCTCACTGGGAAAAAAACCCCAGAGAAGGTGGCCAGACCATTTCTCTGGCTGACAGATGAACTAGATGGTGGCAGGGCTGAGTGGTGATTGTGGCCTGCTTCCAAATAGATATCCTGCTACACAAATGGTGACAGAAATTCAAGAGACCAGAATATTCTTGCCATTTGGCACATATAAATATGGATTGAAAATCAGGTAACAGGCACTCTGTGCCTACTTCTGTCTGCACTTTGTTAGGTGAGCTTTCATCATTCTTGTTGCATATGAGTGCATGGTTGTAGGAGGGTTCATTGGTTTATCACTTCCTCATTGCTTCTCATGGTCAGATGACCCAGGCAACCACATAAAATAAATTGGAAGTTGTCTGCTTATGACTAAAATGCTGATATTCCAGGTTATGAAGCAGCTCCATTAGGCAGGTAGCTCATTTTCTGTTAACTTCTACACCCATGTCCTAGAATTCCGATGTTTCCATAAAGTCTTAATTTAAAATTTTAATTATTAAAGGAGTGATTATATTTTGTCAAGCTTGCTCAAAACAAAAAAAAATTCATCTCTGGAAATTTAAAGAGGTAAAGTGTCACTTGGCACATGGGACGTGGGGTGGGTCAGCAGGGAATGCCTCATTTCAAAGAGCAACTTGATCCTACTGAATTTTACATAGTCTAGAACAAGGACAGGAAAACAATGGCCAGTGGGAAAATCTGGCCTGCCACCAATTTTTGTAAGGCCTTGCAGGCTAGGAATGGTTTTTACATTTTTAGGTGACTCAAAAACATTTAAAAAATATTTTGAGGCATGAAAATTATATCAAATTCAAATTTCAGTGTCCATACATAAAAGTTTTTGAAACATGGCCATGCTTATTTGTTTTCATATTATCAATGGCTACTTTCTTATGAAAATGGCAGAGTTTAGTACTTGCAATAAAGACCGTATGTTTTGCAAAACTAAAATATATTCTATTTGTCCTTTCTAGGAAATGTTTGCATGTCCCTCCCTGCTTTAGAGTAGTGTTTCACAAATTTTAATTTCCATACAAATGTAGGATCTTGTTAAAATATAGATATGATTCAGTAAGCCTACAGTATCTGAGATTTGATTCTGCATTTTCTTTATGTCATCACCTTCCTTTATTTATTTTTTAAAATTTATTTACATTTTAATCTATTTTTTAAATATAATTTATTGTCAAATTGGCTAACATACAGTGTGTAAAGTATGCTCTTGGTTTTGGGGTACATTCCCATGGTTCATCACATATACATCTCAGAAAGTGCCCTCCTCAATGCCCATCACCCATTTTCCCCTTTCACCCATTTTCAGCACCCCATCCATCCTCAGTTTGCTCTCTGTATTTAAGAGCCACTTAAGGGTTTGCCTCCCTCCCTCTCTGTTTGCAACTATTTTTTTCCCCTTCCCTTCCCCCGTGGTCTTCTGTTAAGTTTCTCAAGATCCACATATGAGTGAAAACATGGTTGTCTGTCTTTCTCTGACTGACTTATTTTACTTAGCATAATACCTTCCAGTTCCATCCACATTGCTGCAAATGGCATGATTTCATTCTTTCTCATTTCTAATAGGCTGATGCTGCTGGTTTAAGAACCATACTTTGAGAAGCAAGGCTGTAGAACATGACCTTCACTATCTAGGCTCATAAGACTGATGCCAGTCTGATCAAGAGCAGATCTTTCAGGGATGGACTCATTAACCTAGCTCACAAGATTGATGTAGAAACCTAGAAATCTAACTTATTAGTCTGTTAATGAGAAATATGATAGGGACTGATCCAGAATCTTCTGCCCCTATCGACACGCTACCTGAGATGCTGAATTAGAGCAGAAGGATAAGAAGGGACAGGAAACGGCAGGAGATGGTTATGTGTTTAGATTATTCAACATTTCAGGCCAGTAGAGATTTGCTAGCTCGCTGCTACTGGCACCAGAGTAATGGTTTTAAAAAGTACCTGGAATTTGTTTTAATCAGGTACGGTAAGACACACAGATATAGAAGTGACTGTTATGAAGGAATAAGTTTTTATACTCACAGATCCCTACAAATAGGAGGCATAGCATGCTATGCAAGGACGGAGGGCACACAGGGAGGCATTAGGGTTGGTCAGGAGGCAGAGGGAGCATGGGAACAACATGAGCAAGAGCTTTTATTATGGTTGTCTAGGGAATGGAAGAGGCAGGATAAGCAGGTTTAGGATTGGTTTGTTTTAAAAGTTTCACCAGGCTCTGGGGTTTAGGGGCTATCTCTTGGGTTCAGTACTAAGCCCTGGAGTGATTAGGGCAGGTGGATAGTGGCCCAGCGTTGTATAGCTAGTTAAAGGAGGGATAAAGGGGTATGGGTTTTGATTAGATTGGTTTGCATATGAAAGTATAGTCTCTTTGAGTTGTTTGCTCTCTAGGAATTAGCTATCCCTGGGAAGTGTCAGCAAGGCCCCAGATGTCAAAATACCAGGAAATATAGAAAATAAAAAGTGTGATCAATAGCCGATCAATCAAAAAAGTGTGATCAATAGCCTTTGGACCAGCACACCTTTACCTAGGATGGTTGTGGGATGGACACTGCCTATACATACCTCTGTGTTTATTTTCTATTTTTGTAGGTGACCAAACTCTTCTTTTTTTTTTTAATATTTTTTTATTTATTTCTAGGAGAGAGAGAGAGAGAGACAGCATGAGCAGGGGAGGGTCAGAGAGAGAGGGAGATACAGACTCTGAAATAGGCTCCAGGCTCTGAGCTGGCAGTCAGCACAGAGCCCGATGCGGGGCTTGAACTCACGAACCGCTAGATCATAACCTAAGCGAAAGTCGGACGCTTAACCGACTAAGCCACCCAGGCGCCCCGACCAAACTCTTTTCTAATTGACACGTTCTTTTGTCAGATCTGCTCCTTTTAGGTTACGGAGAAGTCCTTCTCGTCTGGGCATCCTTCAGCCTCTTTTAATTGATTTTGTGTGTTGATGGTCAAGTTTGACCTGGCTCTAATCTAGCACATGTTAATTACCTAGTTTAATTCAGAAAACAGGATTATTTTGCCCACCACCAAGTTGGAAAGGGACCCAATATAGTGCCCCAAAATAGACAACATCATATTTTATATAACTTTGACTTAATATGTCTATTTATACACTTGTAACAACCTACCTCAGACTATGGAGCCCTCAATCTTTTCCAGAGGCTCCCAAATTGGTGATGGTAACACTTAAGTGTTGGATCTGAGTGGAGGCCATTTTTTATGACTCTATGATCACTTAGAGGATGGAGGTAACATTGTGATCCCCTATAAGCTTCTGTACTTCCTGCTTTCTGCATAGAGGTGCCTACAGGACACAGAGAGAGAGAAAAGGTATGGCAGATGCTCTTTGTGCAGTTCATTGCAATATCTACAGGCTGATTTTGAGTGATCTTTCTGGGAGTCCTGCCCTAGCCACTCTAGCCAAAGAGAATTAATTGCCTATAATGGCAGTAACTTTATTCCACCTCTCATTTTCATCACTCAACAGTTCCCTAGTCTTAGTTCACTGTTTATGATTATCTTACAAAATTACACCATGCCATTTTAAAGGGTTTCCATGCAAATTTCATCTTAAATATGTCATAATTCTAAAATTACCAGGAGTAGCACTGATAGAACAAGATCTGTCTCCTCATACTAATTACTGTGTGACCATGATCAAATTGCTTCTTTTTGGCCATCAGTCTCCTCATCCAAAATAGAAAAATTTTGGATTACATGATTTTCACAAACCTTCAAGCTTTAAAAACTAAGCTCAACTGGAATGTTTCTATAAAATATGCATAAAAATGGGTTTATTTTTCTATTGCCCCACTCTTGGCATATGCCATATGGTAATCTGGACCTCCGTTTAGCTTTAATTTCTTTTTCCTGGTGTTTTTGTTACTTATTTAAAAGTCTGTTCCCAATTTTCTTCATCAAAAAAGGAAAAAAGTAATAAAAGTTTTTGGGCAGTTATCTTATTTGACTTTGTATTCCACAGATTTTGTATAAATGGTCCATTTGATAGGTGTTGGTTGAATTACATTATCGTGGGAGTACCCTGAAAGCAAATTTCTTTCGGGTAGAGAAATCTTAACAGGTTGAGGGGCTGTCTCCTTGCACAATAAAGCAGGACTCTGACAAGCTAGTTGGATGTGTGGCAATTGTTGGCGTCATGTTGCAGTAACGCAGTTTATAAAATTATAAAATAGTTTTGTTTCTCTGGGAACACTGGAAGAGTAACTTGACTTTAAATCTCTTAATGGTCCATTATATTTCTGATGATTAAAGGAATTTCTGATAGTTCTATAATTAGGTTCTATCTAAGTCCTGTAAGGATCAAGGAAATTCTTGCATTGAGATTGGAATTTTCACATTTTTCATGGATGGTAGGAAGGAAGACAGTCTATCCAGAATAATGTCACTGCCATACCTATATATGCTGAGTGGGATCAGAAAAAAATCTTCAGAAAAATATTTTTCTCCTCTTAATGCATTTCCACTTATGTGCAATGATTTTGATCAGAAAACTAAAATGTAGCAGTGGGTGGGAAGGAGGGGAGGCACTGAATATAGAATTGGTGCCAACAGATGCAAAAATGCCATGGAAATCTTTGGCCCAGAAATAATAGCTTACCAAAATACACACACACAGTTGTTGGACTCTTGAACAGATACACAGCCGTCTGTATAGACAACAGTGCTGTTGGCCAAGAGTCCCGGAGACAGGCCAACCTCCCATCCAGATGCCACTGCCAGTGAGGAGCCATTTGGCATCTAGTTCTCTGGCTGCCAACCTTCTTTCCCATTCTCTGGCATGAAATTTCACAGGGGCTGCTCAAGGAAATTAAGACTCTGAAGAGTTCTGTATTAATATGCTGTAACAACGCAGTGCCACAGGAACCCTTTATGCTATTTGAATGTTTTATCCCCTTATTTTTTTTAAGTGTCAAAGAAACCTGATTTCTATGTATTTGCTTACAGATAAATGCAGTTGCTTTGGAAATTTAGAATGACATATTTTGATTAATGCATGGAGCCAACTTTCCTTAACCCAGAAATACCTTGAGAATTTTTACAGCAAAAGCAATTTGAGGCACACAGCAGAAAAAGAAAGGAAGGAAAGAAGCAATGAAGGAAGAAGGAAACAAAGAGAGAAAAGAGGAAAAAGACACAAAGTGTACTGATATTTTGGGAGAGTAAAAGCAATTGCTCACATCTCTTCAGCCCTAGGAAAGTGAACGCTAAAAAATCTACTGGTCAGAAGAATTAAATAAGCATACTTCTTTTTCCAATGAAAATTGAATAGGTATCAATATACTTCCATGATAGTTTGCATGTGATACCAACTTCCCGGGGGACAAAAATCAATAAAGCACTGTCTTCTCACCTTGTAATCTCATCAAATTCCAATTTCTGCTTATGTGAAGTTGTATTTGGCACTAGCACCATTTAATACTTCCCAGCCCTTCCACGAGAAGCTTCTCCACCCATTGCCTGCTTATCCCCTCCCCCCATAGTGGGGCAGGCAGCCAGAAAGAACCTGCTGAAAGACCTGGCTTTTTTTTCCCCTGCAGCTACTTTATAAGAGCAAAGTTTTAAGATTCACCTGCTCAAAGGGGAGACTTATCAGAGGCATATTATCTGATGACTTTGATGAATTCAGAAACATATCATACTTCAAATCACATATTTTAATTTCCACAACAAATGGTACTTTTAATTTAAAGTTCTATAGTGTCAAAATAAAACATTAAACTTCATGCTTCAAGAGGAAAGGATAAACATAGAGGTTGACTTCCATGGCTTATCTTGGCTGTGCTGGCTAATTTTGCATAAATGTAACACTTGAACTGGGGAGATAGTTTTTTGTGGGTGCTCATATTCTTTCTCCAATTTATCCACAAAAGTACAATAACCTCTTGAAGTTGGCTTATTAGAGTTTTAGTCAGAAAATAAGTGGCCTGAAACATATAAGAAGCAATGTTTTCCCTGGATACTTTCAGTGGGGCTGCTATATTAACTTTACTTGAAACAACATTAATTGCTCTCAGATCTCTAAGTATCATTGACATTGATAAATCATCCACAGAGAGACATGAACAAATGAATCAAATGCTCATCATCACATTCAGGAAAGATAAACATTTTTACAACAAGGAATAATACATCATGCAGCCTACTAATGTAACGCCGTGCTGCATAAAGATTCCTTGATGAGCCATACAAAACTATCCAGGTACAAATTGTGTGACTAATGCATGGAAGAGACAGCTTAATCATAGAAAAGCATGTGGCCAATGTACACTGTAGAAAATATAATATTACATTCCCATTTTGACAAAAAAATCTATTCAGTCATTAGAATCATGTGTAACTATTTGTTTCCCAACAGTACATTAATATTAATAAAATTGTCCATTTTTTAATGTGTAAATGTGATGAAATTATTATTGACTACGTCTAAGTGATGTTTAGAGAAAGTTCTTCAATAATATATAAGATACTTGGTTGTATAGAAAAGTAATAGCTATGCAAACATGGAAAATGGCAATATTAATTGTCTGATATTTCTTTAGGAAATTACTAACTTACCAACCTAAACGAAGCCCGCTGCATTTACTTCATATTATCTTCTTTTATGATTTCACCTAGCTATAAATTTTAGAAGAAACTCAACTGCTATTTTCTCTCCATAATTCTCTAATTTTTGTTTCAAAGAAAGAGCATGACTTAGTTTTCCTTGGGAACAGTAACCAGTACAGTTAGTAAGTTGAGAAAAGAGGTGGAAAAATAATGGAAAGACAGATACTCTTTTTCCACTGACTGTGGTTTGAGGAGCAGCACTAGTCAGGGCTCCCTTTTCTCTCTGCCTTTTCTTTATCTGCCTTTGAGTACCAGCTTTCCCTTTATCCTTCTATAGACCATCTGTGTGCCTACAAACATCTAGAGAGACAACAGCAGATCCCAGCAATGGCTACCACACTGCCTGGCCCTTCATCCCTGAATGAAAACTCCAGACTTTGCCAGAACTGCAAATCATCTTCCTCACAAACATATGCTACCTGAAAGCCTTAACAATACATTTTGTGTTCTCAGTGGCATGTTATAGACCTACAGCAATTACTTGTATATGTATTTTTATGCATTTGTCTGAGTGTTGACAATGGCATTTCCAATTATGTTCTACAAACACATTGAACTTTTGTGTTTTGAGGACTGCTAACAATTTTAGCTAAATTTATTAAGGGTCCAGTATATTCTCTATAAGCATTTTCTCAGCTAATGCTCACAGGTGGTATTAGCATTATTTCCATTTTATGGATGAGGGAAGTGAGGATTTGAAGGGTGGCATGACATGGCTAAGCAGTTGAGCTGGAACTGGAATCCTGGTGTCTGACTCTGGAGCTCACACCCTAAATGGTACAGCATAACTATTAGGTGAAAAAGAATGTTGGGGTCAATGAATTTGGAAATGCAGAGTTAAACTAAATTTAAAAATTTCTTTCTGGCACAATTTCTTAGTCTTTAATATGCCAGTGGACATGGACTCTCTAAGGTGAACTATAACATGCAGTATTTCCTAAACTTACTAAACCCCATTGATCACTCAAGTGCTCGGAGCATGAGCGTCTAGTTTCAGATGCTGGTTTTGCCACTTGAGATGTTTGTAACCCTGAGCAAGTGATTTAACTTCTAATTAAGTTACTTAATCACTAAAAGAAGATTTAATTATATTTAGCAATTTGTTCCTACCAAGAAAGAAGAATGGCCAACATGTTTCTGAGTAAGTTTTCAGAAAGAGTGGAAATGGGATTTTTCATTAACATTCAGGTTAATGAGAAATATTTAACTATCAAGAGTATCTTTTTTTAAAAAACAGTTTAATTAATCAGTGTTTTACTTTTTTCTGAGACTTTCCTGATTTAAAGTTTTTATATCTTTTACAGTTTTTCAGGTGTTTACATTAAAAAGGAGGTAATATTAATTACAATCATGTTCTAAGTAATTAGTGCTTTTATAGTAATAATTTCTCTGGATGTTTGTATTATTTACTCTAGTTACTGCTTCATAATATTAAATATGGGCTTAAGTGATATATATATATATATATATATAAAAGAGTAAGGCAAAGTTCCCTAAACCTTACTGGTATTTTTTCACAGTGCCACTAGGCCAAAGGAAATACTTAACAGTTTCATTTATTAAGCAGTAAGTTTCCAAAGAACTTAATAAATATTTATGTTTTAAAATCTGTAGCCTTTGCAAAAAAAAAAAACTACACATAAAAGAAAAATATTTTTGTTTTATTCTTTTATAAATTTTTATTTTATTTTTTTTTAAAGAGAGAGGGAAAGCATGAGTAGGGTGGGGAGCAGAGGGAGAGGGACAGAGAGAATCTTAATCCATGCTAGTTAGTCATGGAGCTTGACACAGGGCTCGATCTGAAGACAGTAAGATCATGACCTGAACCAATATTAAGAGTCAGTGCTCAACTGACTGAGCCAGGCACCCTTATTTTTCTTTTATCCTCAAGTAATCACCATTACTTCCTAATGGGATGTGTGCACCTGTTGCAAAACTCCTCAATCTTTGGAATCAAATTAATTCCCAATTTTATTATTTCCTGTTCCACATTGATTTTAGTATGGTACTTGCTTTTTATCAAAACAAGCACAGAAAATTCAGCTTTGCAAAGATATGAGACCACCAAATGGAATGTAGAATAATCTAATGTTGAAGCTACGGACCACCTAGAGCTGGTAATTTGCACTGTGTCTGTATTTTCTTCCAAAATAGAAATATCCTACGTACTCTCTGTGAGTCCACTAGGGCACTCTGAGATACTGTGGTTCACAGTTTGGGAATTATGGGATTAGAGTGCTATATATGATATCTTATCTTTTAACATAAAAGTATTTAAGTATTTAAAGTGTATTATTTATATGCATCTGTATATGTGCGTGAAACACTGTTATTTAAAAATCAAACTGATTGTAGCCTTTTCCATTTTTGAAGGGAGGTGGCTTAATTCAGATGAGGAGAGCAAAATCTCTGTATGCTATTCTTTTCCCTTTTTAGTGGAGGGAAGAAGGAAGGGTGAGACCCAGTAGAAGAATGAGTTTGTTGATATGCAATGGGACACCAGAACCTGGTTTAGAATAGACTAGAAAGAACTGAACTGCTCTGCATAACAAAGCAAGCAGTGGAGTGAAAGTAAGAGGGGGATATGCGACATGATGGGAAACAAGACCTCCAATCAGCACAAATGACTGAGCAGATTTTTTAAGAATAGTGAAATCTGATATTCTACTTTGTTGTGTCACTGGGTTATGAACTCAAACCATCTCCACAAAGTTTCAGTGTGGTTTGCTCTGCACAAATGCCTTCCAGAGTGGTGCTTTTTTTTTTTTTTTGTGAAAAACAAAGAGGGCTGAGGTTTACCTATGGATCTGCCCAGAAGAGATAGTAGGAAGTAGTGATGTATGAGTGACAGTGAGAACTCTGTGGAGATAGCTTTTCAACATCAGAAGTGGCCATAACAACCAAGTCATCAGGAATGCCCAGAAAGCTTGAATAGGAGGATGGGAGGCTTGACAAGAGATACTGAATGGTTCACTTAAGGTTTGGTAGATCATGAGACACTGAGCAAGGGCCACAGCCTGGGGATGGAGGGAACAAGTATTACTGTAGAAACTGTTGATCTAGTGGGAAGAGCTGAGATTGGAGACTAAAGTATCTTTGGTGAGTCAAGAGACTCAGTCCCAGCTGGAGGTCCAGCACAAATGTGTCATCTGAATCCATAGGCAGAAGGGGCATAAATCATGACATGAACAGCAAAACTGTTCAGGCTAGAATCAAAGGTTTTATATCAGATACTTGACAGAATCAGAGTGAATCCTTCCCAGATTACCTAGTCTAACTTTGGAATTTCACTACTACAAGAGACCCATACATTAGGCAAAGAGTTGTTTTACAACAGTTTTTCTCTACTTGAGACATTAGGATATCCAAAATTCTTCCAGGATTAAAAAAAAAAAAAAAAACTAGGAAGTGAAGGGAACTTCCTCAACATGATAAAGGGCATTAATGAAAGCACCAGTAGCCAATATATTCAGTGGTAAAAGACTAAAACTTTTCTCCCCAAAGTCATGAACAAGATAAGAATGCTATGCTATTCAACATTGTACTAGGAAGTTCTAACCAATAAATTATAAAAAAAAAAAAAGAAACTCAAAGAGAGAAAATAAAGTGAAACAAGTTTAGAGGGTCTTCAAAAAGATAAAGCATATTACACAGCAGTTCAGCTCCTAGATAACCAGGTATATACCCAACAAATTGAAAACAGGATTCAGATACTTGTATGCACTGCAGTATTATTCACAATAGCTGAATAGTTGAAACAACCCCAGTGTCCATCAACAGATGAAAGGATAAACAAAATATGATACATACCTTCAAAGAAATATTATTTGGTCATAAAGAGGAATAAAATTCTGATATATACTACAACCTGGATGAACCTTGAAAACATTATGCTGAGTGAAATAAACCAGACACAACAGTACAAATATTGTATGATTCCACTTATATGAAATATCTAGAATAGGCAAATCTGAAGGACAGGAAGTAGAACAGAAGTTACCAAGGACTAGGGGGGAAGAGGAGAATATAGGGAGCTAATGCTTAATAGGTAGAGTTTCTATTTAGGGTAATGAAAAAGTTTTGGAAATAGTTAATGATAGTTATACAACATTGTGAATGTAATTATAGCTGATGAATCATACAGTTCATCAACAGGATGAATGGATAAAAAAGATGTGGTATATATATATATATATATATACAATGGAATACTACTTAGAGATGAAAAAGAATGAAATCTTGCATTTGCAACAACATGGATGGAACTGGAAGGCATTATGCTAAGTGAAATAAGTCAGTCAGAGAAGGACAGATATCATATGATTTCAGTCATATGATTTCAAAGTCATTCAGTCTTTCCCACAGGGGAAGGGAAAGAAAAATAAAATACCACCAGAGAGAGAGGCAAACCATAAGAGACTCTTTTTAAAAATTTGTTTTTAATGTTTGTTTATTTTTCAGGGAAAAAGAGAGCGAGAGAGAGACAAAGCATGAGTGGGAGAGATGCAGAGATAGAGGGAGATCTCTGAAGCAGGCTCCAGGCTCTGAACTGTCAGCACAGAGCCTGACATGGGTTCGAACCCACAAACTGTGAGACCATAATCTGACCCGAAGTTGGACGCTTAACTGACTTAGCTCCCCCAGGTGTCCTAAACTATAAGAGACTCTTAAATTCAGAGATCAAACTGAGGGTTGATGGGGGTGGGGAAAATTGGTGATGGGCATTGAGAAGGGCACTCGTTGGGGTGAGCACTGGGTTTTGTATGTATTTTCTTCTTTTGCCTAAGTCTAAGCATGTATATTCTCTAAATCATAAGTAATCTGGGTATTTGCTTCAAACACATGTGGAGGCACTCTGGCAATTTTTTATTGACAATAACGATATCCATTGCTTCATTGGAGGAACTAATTGGAGGTCACACTTAGTTCTTTGGTTGTGACATTAAACAGAAAATGGAGAAACTTTTGGGCAAATATTTCCCACAAAAAAGTTGCTAGCATGGTCCTTCCCATGAATTCAGTATTGTGACATTTTTCTTCTTGAGGGATATGAACATGGAAATTAGTATGACTCCATGAAAATACTAACCGTCATTATATATTGTTTTCCTTATTTTTTCCTCAAGAGGCTCATAAAAGAGAGTTTGACTAAGGATTCCTTAGAACAGATTGATGTGTAGGAGATCTGGTTATCTGGGACCTAGGAGTTGAAATGAAGGAAATCTGGGGCAGCATAACAGGATTTAGGCAGTGTCAGTGTGAGCTCTACAGGAGGGAACTGGACCAAGCGGGTCAGATCCAGCTAGTGGGTGCCTGAGCAGTGGGTCATCTGCTGGGGGAGGTAGGGTGATGAGTAGCAAAGCTGATGTGAATAGTGAGTCAATCTCTGTTATCTGTCAGAAATCCTTCATAAGGAATGAGATGGATTTAAATAAATGAGTAAAAAATAGTTCATGCTTCCTTCTTGGGGTTGAACATAAACCTAAGCCTACAAGTCAGGGCAAGAAGGCAGCCTGGACTAAAGGAAAATGGTATAGGAAGAACCACATGTGAAATCATATTGTCAGTGATGAAGCACTAATCAAACCTTAGTGTTCTGGCTATTCATGGATGTGAAAATTAAGACATATTCTTCAGTAGAAGGTTATGGTCATCTTGAGAGCCCTGATGGCGAAGGAAAGATGAAGGCAACCTCATATGTCATTATACCACTGCAAAATGATGAGAGTTAGGGTCTAAAAAGGAAAAACAAAGGTACAAATGGCCATGTTTTTAGGCTAGAAAAAAGGAAATCTCTCTGGTTTTAACAACAAATTTTAGACTTTTAAAAAATGGGCTTATCAGTTGAAGTCTTGGGGAAAAACCTCTATAAAAATAAAGAAGATGTCTTGTATAGCATAACCCCAAATAGATATTGAGTTGTCCTCATAAAGAAGGACATTTGGTGCAACTGCTTATTTGCTCTAGTAGTTAAGAGCTAATACCGAGAATTTACCACAAGCTAGAAGGTGTCCTAGGTACCCCAAGTGTGTTAAGTCATTTAATGCTCACAATAACTTTGTCTTCACTAGGTACTACCATTTTGCCCACTCTAGAGGTAAAGAAATCGAAACAAGGAGAGGTCTAGTAATTTTCCCAAGAGTCCACAGCAAGTCCCAGAGTTTAAATCCCAGCAGTCTGGTCCCAAACCCACTCTCCAAACCACTGCATTTTTCTCCCTTTCACAACTAAAGAGAAAGGCCTCTCTTGGCGAAGAGAAGTGGTGCCAAAACATTGCCTCCAAAATATGATCCAAAAGACATTGGCTCCTCGACGTTTCATGGCCAAACAAGGGTTCACTGGTGAAATGCTGAACATTTTACTTCCTTCTTCCTCACACCCACTGCAGATCCATAATAAGTACTAGTATAAAGGTTCTGATAAATTTTGTCATCAATAAATCTTTTCATAATTTGTTTCACCCAGCATAGGATCTTTATTTGTAAAATATCTTATTACTCTTGCTCAGAATTAGTACTTTGTAAATTGTATGTGGGGAAATGTTGCATTAAAATATGAAAATGTTGCTCTAATAACTGGCTATGTTACAAAAATAACTTGCTAATTGTTTCTTTGACTAATGAAAACCTGGAATATTACTTTTGAGAAATCATATGAAGTTAGCAAGGCAAACCCATTATTTAGATTTGGTGAAATGGGTTTTAAAGTTAAAACCTTACACTTTGCCTTGGTCAGAGAAATACTATACAAATGAAATTTTTCTGTTTCCTGGGTTATAGAGATCTCTTTTCTATCTCCTTTGATTTTATTTTTCTTTCCCTATATTTTTCTGGTCTTATGCTGGTCTATATTGGCTTTGGTCACTTTATTATTTCAGGACCCTTTTACTCATTACAGATTATTTTTGGACTGTGCTAATGAAATCTCTCAAAATTCATTTAAGGACCAAATCTTCAGCAACTGATCTTCATGAAAATTTGTTCTTTCCAACACAGTAAGTATGGGAAATGACTTGGTTTATTAAAAATGTGTAGTGAGTCTGTGCCCTATGACATGCTATCATGATGGAGGAGAGAGGGGGTTAGAGTCTTCCTTTATAGTTAAAAGAGTCATATCTGAATTGGTTGTTGAATTGAAATGGATTTCTCCAAATGGCCAGAAATATAAGCACTATGAAACACTTCATCTTCTGTATTGCGCCCACCCCCATATACATCTGCCCATTTTTTTTCAGAATTTGTCTTCTTAAATCTTCTTTATTATGCATGTGCAGTCTTTATATTGCTTTCCATATGACTAATCTTACTATTGGATAACACATGACAGTTTCTTTCTTAATTATGTGATATAATCTCTCTACCAATGTTCTGTTAGCTTTTACTGCCAAAATCAATATTTCTTTATAGAAAGGAATTTAAGAGACACAAGTTCCAGGAGTGAGTATAAAAAAATGATTGATAGATCCCAAATCCCACAGAAATAAATCAGTGCATTTGTTTTTGAGATGGTAGAAATTTTCAGGACCATGCATACCTCCATATTTCTTTAAAGTACTATGTTCACTTATATGCACAGAGTTGTGCCCTGCAATAGCCCCAGCTGGGATTTCCTATAAAACAGTTATATGCTATGTGTCCATGTGCATGATCATAGGTGTTTATGTGTTTATAAAATGCAATCATTTTTAAAGATAAAGCAGTGATACCCATCATCCATAAATCCACCAACATAAAACAACTATTATTAACAGTTTAGTGTCTTGCCTTTCAATTATTTCTACCATGCCTTTGTCAGCATTGGATATAGCATTAAACCAACTTCTTGTTGCTGTTGCTTCACAAATTAAAATATTTTCCCCCTTATATTCCAATTTCCTTAATTATTATTTAGCCTGAGCATTTCTCATAACCAAGTTACTAGCTCTATTTCTTCTTTTTTTCAAATCCTTCCCCATTTATATATTTTTGTATGTTCATTTATTAAATATTGTTTTTTTTTTAAAGACAGGCTGTATTTGAATCTTGGTTCCATCATTCATGTGAAAATTAGGCAACTTGTTTAAGTTCTTTGCATCTTTGGCTTCTCATCTATAAAGAGATGTTAATAACATTCACTTTCTAGTGTTGTTGTACACAGTAAATGAGTCAATATATAAAAAGCACAATATGTAGCTATGGCAGATGCAATATTATGGGTTTACCACCCGTTTCATTTTCCTTGGCATGGAGCTAAACTACATTTCCCAGTTCCCTGAGAATCTAGGTGAGGTCACAAGACGTTTCACCACTGGAATGTAAACAGAAGTGATATGACACTTGTAGGCTGGGGCAGGTAAAAGTCCTCTCTATCCAATCCATCCAACTTTGCCATGAAGAGTCTTTGAGGTTGCAAAGTTGCAGGATGGAAAGAAGGTGTCTCCTTGAACATCACTTAGAGAAAAACCAGAAGGAAGAGCCAAATGATCCGTTATCAGACTCCACTGCTATCCATCAGATTTTTTTATTAAGTCACTGTGGGAATTTGGGTGTTTACTGGTTGTAGCAGTTAGAGGGATTTTTCCTACATTACATTTGTATGGGGAAAAACACTTAATGAATAGAACCTATTATTATTATTATTCACAATGAAAAGGAATGGCCAATGTCAGCTTTAGATTTGAATTATACTTAATATTAACTGACCAAAAGAACTAAAACAATTTTATTCTGACTCTGAAAATGTTTCTCCTCATCCCACTTAAAAAAAAAAGTAAACACTGCATATCCTCAGGTGGCTGTGTTTACAAGAAGTGTGAAGAAGCACAGTATTTTAGACTTTATAGTACTATAATCAGCTAAATTTCTTTAAGGTCTCCACCTAACCTGAACCTGGCTCTTATTTATCTGAATGACTGCTTTTATGAAATGGAAATGAGTACAATGTTGGTAGATAGTACTAATTAGTAAAGTTTGATCATTACTCATAAATCCGTTTGGACATAATTTTGGGTATTAATAAACTAACGAATTTAAGTGCATGGACATGTGATCCTGTTAAAGTAATTTGTTCACAGATAATGAATAGGTATAAAATACTAGGTAGAACAATTTAACTTCATTCAAACCCCCACCTCCACATATTCCATGTATATTCTGGAAATGAGAATTTCTAAATGCTCCAATATTGAAGTATTTTATTACACTTTTTAAAAGTTTTACATTAGGAGTCCATCCAGTGCTAATGTTTTGTGGATCTGACAGTACCCGGCTGAGAGAATGGAAGGAGTCAAAGGGTGAAGAGAAGTGCTAGAATGGTTATTCTTGGTTGAATTGTGTTTTTTTCAGTGAGCTCTGAGAGATTCTCCCACTCTTTCCTTCAACCTCCAGTTCCTTCCCTCTCACCTCTTCTTCTTTTTTCTCTTTCCCATATTTTTCTAAAAGGAAAAATGACCCAAAGGTCTTTGCTATATACTTAGATGTCAGGAAGCTAAAATACTTATTGTTCCCTTTCCCTGATTTCTTCAAGTACAGTCATGACTAATTATGGAAATAGGAGTGAGGGGGATCTCTTGTCAGCAAATGAAGCATACTTGGGATCAATGTGTTTCCCAATACACAAAAGGCACCCCAACCTTAACTTAAAACACCAAGCACAAGTACTAGGCACAATTACTAAAATGGGTAATCACATCTCCATATTAATGTCTCATTTGACCATCAGAGCTCCCTTCCCTATGAGACGGGAAGAAAATACTATTATCTTCCTTTTATTGAAGAGAATATGTGTTCAAATATGATATGATTGGTAAAAGCCCATGTGTGCTGCTTAAACCTATCTCCTGGCCCTACAATGCTAACAGTCAGACATACCAAAAAATATGGAGAATGTATGATGGCCAGGTGCCACTTTAATTCTGTGTGACTTTGGGCAAGTTAGTGATTCTTTCTATGTCTGTTTCCTCATCTTTAAAGTGGGGATAATAATACCAACTTTATGGGTTTGTCAGAGAATTGAGTTAACTTAGAGTCATGAGAACAGAGCATATCCAGCATGTATTCAGCAAGTGCAAGCTGATATAATACAATGTGGTAATTATTACTAGTATTCTGAATTACTAAGTGGAAGAATTTGTTTTTTATTTTTTTTTTTTATTTTTTATTTTTTTTTTAAATTTTTTTAATGTTTTTATTTATTTCTAGGAGAGAGAGAGAGAGACAGCGTGAGCAGGGGAGGGTCAGAGAGAGAGGGAGTCACAGACCGAAACAGGCTCCAGGCTCTGAGCTGGCAGTCAGCACAGAGCCCGACGCGGGGCTCGAACCCACGAACCACGAGATCATGACCTAAGCGAAAGTCGGACGCTTAACCGACTAAGCCACCCAGGCGCCCCAAGAATTTGTTTTTTAAAATAAGGTCTAACTCCATCTACATCTAGTGCTCTTTTAATCACAGAACACTTGTCTTAGATTACCTCACTATTCCTCAGAAGTCAGTTAGGTGTTATACAGCATCACAGAGACACACAATTGAATAAAATTAGTATTATACATTATATAAATATCATTGATTTAGTGCTCCAATGCTAAACAGGTACTTAATATTATAAGCATTACTAAAGTACACAGTATTTTTATTCATCATATAAAATTTATATGTAGTAAAATTCACCCTCTTAAGTGTACAGTTCTGTTTTTTTTTAAAAAAATTAATTTTTTAAAAATTTATTTATGAGAGAGAGAGACAGCATGAGCAGGGGAGGGTCAGAGAGAGGAAGACACAGAATCCAAAACATGCTCGAGGCTCTGAGCTGGCTGTCAGTACAGAGCCTGATGCAGGGCTCGAACCCACGAACTGTGAGATCATGACCTGAGCTGAAGTCAGATGCCCCAACTGACTGAGCCACCCAGGCACCCCTACAGTTCTGTGTTTTGATAAGCATATACAGTTGTGTAACTACTACCATGACCAAGATATAGAATAGTTTTTAGAGTTTATTTTTGAGTAAAAATTTATGTGAATATTGTATAAGGAATTTTTCTAACATTAGAGCCCAATATAAACATATTTCCTTGATTCAGAGACTTAAAAGTTATTTGAAAATTGGGTAATAATTCTCAGTCATTTGTACACTGATTCAAGAAGTATTTACTGAGTTCTTCTTATATGCTTAGCATTGTGTTGTTGTCTATGAAGATGAGGAGAAAAATAACAGTTTTGTTTTGTATTTCTACCTCAGTGCTAGTAGACTAATCAAGAGAGGGAAATAATACAGCTTTTCCTAAATTCATTTTAAAAAGAGGGCATGAAAAGTGTCAGTGCCTCACTAATTAGCATGTATTAAAAAATAATAACTCCTCCCCCAATAAAATCTACAACTCAGTTTAATTCCTCAAACATTTGTGGTAGACAGCCTATCATCGGGTGGACACCATCCTTGTCCTCAAGCAGTTTGTAGTAGAGTAGAGCAGATAATTACAATACAAGGCAGAAATCAATCAGAGGTCAAAATTATACATATTAAGAGACATATGGGAATGGGGGAATGGGGGAATGTTGAGGTGGGAGAATCAATAAAGGCTTTATAAAAGGGTAGTATTTAAGCAGGGTCTTGAAAAAGAGGTGAAATTTCAACAAGTGTTATGCATAGAGAGTAAAGTTTAGTATGCTAGCAACCTGCTGCACTGTCCAATATGGTAGCCACTAGCTACATGTGGCTACTAAAATTTCAATGAAAATAAAATAAAAATAAAAATACAGCTCCTCCGTCACTCTAGTCACATTCAAATACTTAATAGCCACATACGGCTAGTGGCTACTATATTGGACGGGATAGAGTAGAACATTTCCATCATAACAGAAAGTTCTATTGGATAGTGTTTCTATAGAAGGAATGACAATGAAAGGTCAGAGGGTGGGAACAACGAATTATCCAAATCTCTGTTCAAGCCTTTAAACAAAATACCAGAAATAATGGTATATCCATGTTTTTCCTCCCCCAATATAAATTGGAAATAGAAGCCTACGTAAAGATCAATGACTTATTTGTTTTACTGCCTGGTCTGGTTCAATAATCATGCTGAGTTCATACTATAAATCAATAATGAAGACATAAGATTTAACAGGCCTATCTAATTGCTCCATCTATCTGAGCATGCAGATCACAGTGGCTGAAAGCCAGGTCCTAGGGCCCAGCCAAGTGTGGGTGCTGCTGTTTTTTCTGGCAGATTCCTGTTAGCTCACTGAGTCCAAGCTGGATGGCTTGGGCCTATCGTAGTTGCAGTCCCCTAAGAACATGCTCATTATTAAATCATTTGCTTTTTTTTTTTGAAGTAGTGACAGTATCCATTGCAAAACCTAAAGGCAGTTAGAGGTGTGAGGAAGCTATAACACAGAGAAACAAGTTCTGCCACATGAATATGGATGAAATGGGCGATGTGTGACTGCAGCCATTGATAAACTTGTAAAGTGGCAGACTTTAGCCTTTTGATAAGAGCTGTTGTCTGCTCTGTCTGAAGGGTGGTTTGGCTAAACCACACAAGGATGTAGTTCTGTTTTTATAGAACTAGTCACGTCATCATTTCCCTGGGGTCCAAATGAATAGAGGTGTGTAGGACCAGAAAACCATGTATCATGGCTTTATTCTTTATCTATGAAAGTCCAAAATGTGTGCCTTCATTGGTTTAAAAAAAAGTTTAGAAAATCAATTATCTGAGGAAATCAAAGGCAGACACAAATATACTGAATTCATATCTTTTGGTTGGGTGGTCCCACTTAATTTTAGATTCAATCATTGCTTACAACTTGACTTTGAGTCCTTTAAAATATTATTCAATAATAATTGACTTTTAATATGAATATTTGTTTTGGACACCATCACTGGTATTTTATTTTTACATGCTCATTAAACAGCAAATAACTATCTTTTCTTAAAAGGGATTAACAGTACCAGGAAAAGGTGGGGAAAAACCAGCAAGATACTAACTTTAAATAATTACTTTTCAAAAGTAAGATATATTATATGGGTAATATACATCCTATAGACATATATGCACTTATTAGCTTTTTTATGAGGAAGCTTATAGAAGCATATTCTTCCTCCAGAGACTGGCATTTAGAAGAGCCATCTAAGCCATCTTGCAACACTATTAACATATAATCACCTATTTTCATATAATGTCAACCATTAGAATGTCAAGGGAAAGCATGAAAGTAAGAATCTGCATATCAAGAAAACCTATATAAATACAGGTTTAATATTGTTCAGTTAATTAGTTTTTTAAAAAGTGCTTAAAAAATGATACATGGGTTTCAATCATCTGATGCTTTTTGACTTGACATTTGTTTGGACTGTTCCCTCAATGAACTCAAAGGACTGAAGGAGAAATTATTTGTCTTTTCGGAACAGTCAAATGAGGGAAAAATGATTAATTTCAGTTTTCTTTATTTTTAGAAGGCTTCTGTGTTTCATAGGTGGAGAAATCATATTGATGACTCAACCATCCATAGTGTTATTTTGCTATTTCATGCTACCTAAGAGGAAAATAACAAGTCTAATTTTTACCCCCGGCATGATAAAAATCTATTACTTTTATTGAGGAACCTACCAGTGGGTAGAAACTCATTTATTTCAGGATAATCTGGCTCTTAAAATACTATTGATAGCATTTATGTTTAACTCGATTGCAAGAACAGAATACACACAAGTCATTTGGTTCCCAGTTTTATAATTTTGGCTTCTGTACCTTATTCAGACAAGCTTAGGCTTCCTTTGCTTGGCTATGACAGACATTTTAGAATATCTCTGGACTCATGAATATAAATAGTTGTGCAAAAATAAATTTTATAAAACCAGAGCTGGTAACAAAAATTACCTAGAGATCAACAACTCTAAAAGAATCTAGTGTCACATTCCTTAGAATGTCAGATTAAACCAACATGTGCCAGTCAATATTGCTACACTGCGACCCTTGATGCCTCCTAAGCAAAACTATTAAGTCCAACATTCTCTCCTGTAAGCACTTATCTGTAAGGATGGCTAACATGTCCTCTGAAGCAGATATTGAAACTGATTGGACAATAGGTAGATACCAGACAGGGGCCTGGGGGCCGACCTCTAGAAATAGGGGGAGAAAATCTTAATCTGCAACACAATGCCGTTCTCTTGAAACCCTATCATTTTCACTTCCCATGTGTCTGCTGCCTGACTGTGAATGGATTTGAAAAGGAATGGTTAGTGCTGAAAATTGGATCAGAGCTAACATTCTCTCATTTTTATCAGCAGCTGCCAAAGGTCATCTGACATAATAGCTGATGAATTCAAGCCCAGTGGATTTCATTTGCAATTTTCAATTTACTGAGGCCTCCAAACCCCACGGTGATAAAAGCTTCCCCTATCGTGGCCTGTCACAAACATCAAGAAACTGCACAAACCCACAAGAAAGAAAAAAGAGAAAGCTGTGCATCCTCGCAGGTACAGATAAGGAGAGCAGGAAGAAATGGTATCATGCCGGAAGGTACGGAGCAGCTTGTGTGGCTGGTGCTCTAAATGCCAATTGAAAGGAAAAGACTATGAAGAACAATCAAATAACTTCCACAGAATAACATCATGTTTCTTTGGGGGCTTTTGTGTGAAAATTGCCTTCTAATCTCTTACTTGACATGTCCCCAAACAAAACTGTGAGTGTAAATATGCAAACAAATAAATGAATAAATAATCCTTTCTTATTTGGTTATTGGAAGAAAAGCACACTCATTGTATGTTGTGTTTACCATACTTTTGATTACAGAATGCATGCTTGTAAAGAATATTGTATCAAGGAAATGTCCAGCACTAAGAAATCATTTATTTTGTTATAGAGAAATGGTAGATCTTTTGATTGGCAGTCAAAAAACTGACATAGCAACTACTTGTAAGTGGATCTAGACACTGTATATATATCAAAGATGTATTACCAAAAAAAAAAAAAAAAAAGAGGCCATTTTTCCCCTTGTAGCACTATTGACAGTGAGCTTAGGCAGGATCAGGGACTGAATCTCACTCCCAGGAATTGTTCACATCGAGGAGACCATATGCATGCTCCATGGAGAATGCCAAGTTTAAAAGCTGAGCAGTCCATTTCCATCCTATCCAACTTGACTCATACCATAGCCAAAAAGGGGAAAAAAAGGAAAGCAAAGAGATGTTTGAGGTGTAACTGCTGGGAGAATTTAATTTCAGACATGGATGTCTGGATTCCATTCCTATCAAATAGAGTCAGAAAGGCTTATGAAATTGGTCTAATGAGGCAAAAGGACTTGGCAGTAGGCATCTACCAACTTGCCTAATGACAAAATTTTTCATGACAGTTGACAAGAAAACCCAGAATGACACCAACAGGACTAGGATATTAACTTCATTTATGTGTTGGTAACTGTGAGACAATCACAAGTTGGAAAGGAAAAGAGACTAATTCCTGGTTGAACTGATGTAATTGTGAGCGATTGACTATTGTCGCATTATTCTTTAAAATGTTGCAGCAAAAAAAAGGGCTATTAATCATAATTGAATCCTTAGTTCGTAAAATTAAACTACTTCTTAGGATTTTCTATTGCCCCAAAATTTAATGACCTTTTAATTCTTCAAAGTCTCAAAATAGAAAAATGGTTCTCTCAGCAGCTAAAGAATGCAGGAATTAACATTTTGAAATAAGGGGTGTAAAGTTTTATTCTTAAGCTACAGAAACTATGGAAGATAGTTATATTTTTGCATTTTTGTAATTTTTTTCTCCCACACAAAATTGTCAGAAAGCCACTTTTCAAAGGTTACTTTTCTCCACCCCCTTTTAAAGTTACTGTAGGTTCAAAGAGAGCTCTATAATTTGCAGTTTCTATGGGTTCTCTCTTTGGATTGATAGCATAATACAGAGACCCTGGTGGTGGTAAAAGATTATTTAATGGGGTCTTAATTTAATCAGTTCTCTAAAATACACATCTAACTTGGTGAGGGTTTTTCATTATCTCTGTTCTTCTATGGCAGTGATATAAGGCAAGCTTTACCAATTGGTCTGTAGTGACATAGCAGAAAGGTTAATCTCTTTTATGTTCCTTCTATTAGAAAGGCAGATCTTGAATCTTCAGGGCAGAGTCCTAAATTGTTCTTGTAGACTGGTTCAGAAAGATTGTTCTTTCTCAGGCCCTATGGCTAATTACATTCAGTCAGGCCAGAACATCTCCCATTTCATCAATTAATTCTTTCACTTCTTCATCTAGCATTTATTTAGGTCCTACTTAGGACACTATGTCAAGAACTATGAAAAAGACCTGCCCTACTTTCAAGCAGTTTACAGAAGAGTAGAATAAAGACTATTTTAAATCTGTTTTCTCCTTCTCCTCCAGAATTGAGTTTGTGTCATATAGCTATAAAAACATTAGGGGGGGGTGATGTCACCAAGATGTTGACATGGATTATTCTAGACTTTCTTCCCCCTCCCAAGAACAACTAACAACTATTCAAGAACAAGATGCCATTGAGAGAATAATAGAACATGGGGATGAGGCTGAAACAATCCCCTGGTACCCCAACCACAGAGACCAAGACTGATTACATTAAAAGAGTAAGAAAAGCAGTTACACACTGGCTGCACTGCTCCTCCCCAAGGCCAGCACAGCACCATGCAGAGAGGCCTTTCTTGCACCTCCAGATCCTCTAATGAGAAAAGAGAACTTCAGGGGGACAACCCTTTCCCTAGCATTGTGGATCACTTTGTGGATCACACTATGTGTGATCTTGGCCCATAGGGATTGCAGTGGAATCTTCAGGGCTCAAAACAGTGGGAACCTGATTGTGACACAGAAGGTGGGGGGGGGGGGGAGAGGCTTGCAACAATTAGCATGCAAATCTTGGAAGACCAAGTTCATACATGCAATACTCAAGTAATAATCACAACCAGCAACTTTGCTCACATGTAAAACCAGTCAGTTGTGTATTCTGACCAGGGAAGTCACTGGAGTGCAGATCTACTTGATTCAGACTCCCATATGAGATATTCTGCCAGCCTTAGAGCATGGTTTGCACGTGTCCAGAGAAAGGCTGAGTCTCAGCTCCATGACTTGTGGAGAGTGTCTTCCTGTCACATCTGACCAGAGGGGCTGGCAAGAACACCTTCAAGCTGTGCAGCCTGGCAATGCTCAAGCTGAGATGTGCAGGCATAGCTGATTGCCTTCGGGATAGGCAGAGGGACTAGTCCATCATGCTAAGGGTGGCTCTGGCCCTTCCCAAATGTTGGGTAAATTGAGAATTGCCTAGAGTGGTTCCTCCCTTTCCCACCCAGGCAAGGGAGCTGAGATGCTTCATCCACTAGCTGTGGAACCTAAAGAGCTGGTGGAACACCTGGAAAATGCAGCACAGTGGTGCTGGCGACAAGACAAGAACATGTAGAACTTATAGTTGTCCGAGCAAAGCTAATGGACCTGTTCAGCCAAAGTACTTGGAGAACAGGTTCACTTGAGTTAAGACAACACAGAGGTTTACTGGTCTTACAGCTGCTTTTCCCCCTATGCCCAGGCAGGGAAAATAATTTGTAGCCCCACTCAATTACTGAATACAGCCTCCAGCCTGACTGACCAGGAAACCTAACCAAAGCACATAGGAAACTGCATAGTCCACCCAACAAGCCCTGCTTATAGTGCCACTTGACCAGAGAGCATAGACCATGGCTTTCCCTGTCTGTAGAGCAAACCCAGTGGTATCACCTGATCAGGACATTCAGTGCACACTCTGGCCTGATTCAGATCTCCAAACAAAGAGACATACAAGCCCTGGGTCCTGCCCTGCTGTCGTACCAGGGAAGGAAGCTAATTCATAGCCCCATCTGTAACTGAATATGATTCCCAGTCCTGACCATCTAGTAAGCCTTACTAGAGAATCCAGATAACTGCAGAACCCATCCCACAGCTTTCCCTGGGTAGGGCACCAAGCCAGTAGTCCCATGTAACTATTCTTAGTCAGTAGCACCTCCCCCTACCCAAACTGCAGAGTTTGAGCTGTTGCCTCCCCCCAAATAGTCCATAATAGTAGACCTTACTGCTGAAAGATATTACCAGCAGACACACGTAGAAACTCAAACTGAATTGACTGGTAAAAATCAGTCTCTGTCAAAGCAAAATTCTCAAGCCTAGAAAAGGAATCCAATTATTCGAATGTACAGATACCAGTGTCAGAAATCAAGAATCATGAAAACCCAGGTAAATATGACACACAGGAAACTAATAATCCTCTAATAACTGATTTAAAGAAATGGAGACCTATGAACTATCAGACAAAGAATTCAGAATAAATCATTTATAATGAACTATAAGGTTTATAATGAACTATAAAAACACATAGGCAACTAAATGAAATGGAAACAATGCATGAACAAAATGAGAAGATCAACGAATCAATAGAAACTATCAAAAAATGTACAATCCTAAAGGTAAAAAAATAAGAATACCTTCACTGAAGAATTTGAATTTCAAAAGGAGACTTGACCATGCAGAAAAAAGAGTCAATGACCTACAGGATAGGACATTAGAAATTATCCATTCAGAGAAACAAAAAAACAAAACAAAACAAAAAAAAAAAAAAGAAAAAGAATGAAGAACACCTATGAAACTTATAGATACCATAAAAAAACAATATTCACAAAATAGGTTTTCAACAATATGGAAATAACAGAATGAGAAGAGAAAGAGGAGTCAGAAAGTATATTTAAAGCAATAATGGCTGAAAAATTCCTGAACCTGTCAATAGAAATGGATATCCAGATATATATGAGGTCCAAAGGACTCCAAATAGGTTGAACCTAAGTAGGGCCACACCAAGACACATTATAATTAAACTGTCAAAAGTCAAAGACAAAAAAATTTTTTTAAAGCAGCAAGAGAAAAGGAGAAGTTACATAGAAGGAAATCTCCATAAGACTATCAGTGGATTTCTCAACACAAACATTTAAAGCCAGAAGTGAATGGGATGACATATTTAAAATATTAAAAGAATAAAACTATAAATCAAGAATACTATACCTGGCAAAGTTATCCTTCAGAAATGAAGGAGAGATAAAGACTTTTTCAAAGAAAAGTTGAAGGAGTTCATAGTCATGCCTTACAAGAAATGCTAAAGGGAGTTCTTTGAGTGGAAGTAAAAGAATACAATTAACATCATAAAAATGTAAAAAGGTAGCATCAGTCTCACTAGCAATGGTAAATAGTCATAGATTCTGCAATATAATAATAGTGATGCATAATTTACTTACAACTCTAGTTTAAAAGTTAAAAACATAAACAGTAAAAATAATCATAACTACAATATTCTGTTACTAGGCACACAATATGGAAAACATGTAAATTTCAAATTGTACCATCAATAATTTAAAATGTGAGAGGGAAAAGACAAAGTGTAAAATTTTGGGACAACTACAGGAGAACTGGAAAAATTCTAAGGAACATATGATTTCTCAATACTCAGTCAGAAAGAAATAGAAAATCTGAATAGACCAATTACTAGTAAAGAGATTGAATCAGTAATAAAACATCTCCCACTGAAGAAAAGCCCAGGACCAGATGCTTTACTGGTGAATTTTAGCAAACATTTAAAGAATTAACACCAATACTTCTCAAACTCTTCCAACAAATTGAAGAGGAGGGCACACTCCTAAACTCATTTTATAAGACCAGCATTATCCTGAAATCCAAATCAAGATAGAACACTCCTAAAAAAGAACCTATAGGCCAATATCCCTGGTGAAAATAGAGGCAAAATTCTTTTTTTTTTTTTTTTTACAAATAGTTTATTGTCAATTTGGTTTCCATATAACACCCAGTGCTCATCCCCACAAGTGCCCCTCTCCATGCCCATGAGGCAAAATTCTTAATAAAATACTAGCAAACTAAATTTAGCAGCATATTAAAAGAATCATTCACTATGATCAAGTGGGATTTAACCCTGGATGCAAGGATGGTATAATGTATGTAAATTAATCAATGTGATACATCATATTAATAGAATGAAAGAAAATAATTACATGATCATTTCAATAGATGCAGAAAAAAGCATTTGACGAAATTCAACATCCACTCATGATAAAAACTCAGGAAATTTGGCATAGAAGGAATGTATCTTAACATAATAAAGTCCATATATAAGCCCACAACTAACATCATACTCGAATATATGGTGAAAGGTTGGAAGTTTTTCCTCTAAGATCAGGAAGAAGCAAGGGTGACCATTTTTACCACTCCTATTCAACACAATAATGGAAGTCTTGGCTAGACCAATCAGGCAAAAAAAGAAACAAAGTATTAGGATTGGAAAGAAAGAAGTGAAACTGTCTCAATTTGCAGATGACATGAGTTTATATATAGAAAATCCTAGTGAGTCAACCAAAGAAAACTACTATCAAATCAATGAATTCAGTAAAGTTGCAGGATATAAAGTTAATGTACAAATATTAGTAGGCTTTCTATAAACCAACAATGTTATGAAAAAGAAATTAAGAAATTGATCCCATTTAAAATAACATAAAAAACATTTAGGAATAAATTTAACCAAGGAAATGAAAGATGTCTATCTGAAATCTGTAACCCAGAGATGAAAAATGTCAAAGACATAAATAAACATTAATGTACCAAGTGTTCATGGAGTGGAAGAATTCATAATGTTAAAATGGCAATACTACCAAAATCCAACTATAGATTCAATGCAATTCTTATCAAGATTTCAATGGCATTTTTTTATAGAAGTAGAAAAAGCACTCTTCCAACTTAGATGGAGCCACAAAAGATTCCAAAAAGCCAAAAAAATCCTGAGAAAGAAGAATAAAGCAGGAGGCATCATTTCCCTGATTTCAAGTTATACCTTAAATCTATCATAATCAAAACAGTATGGTATTGGCATAAAAACAGACAAATAGAAAAAGGGAACAGAATATACAATGTACAATATGACTATAGTTAAAACCGCTGTATGATATAGAGGAAAGTTGTTAAGAAGGTAAATCCTGAGAGTTTTCAAGAGAAAAAAAGAAATATTTTTTTCTTTCTTTTCATTTTTATTATATATGAGATGATGGGTATTAGCTGAACCTATTGTGGTAATCATTTCACAATATGTTAAATCAGACCATCATGCTATATGTCTTAAACTTATACAGTAATGTTTGTTGATTATTTCTCCATAAAACTGGGAAAAATATCAAAATAATGGACAGTTTATCCTAAGAATTTTGGTAATGGAATGATACTGTTGACATCTGGATATCTTTTTCTTTTTTTAAAATGTCTTATTTATTTCTAAGAGAGAGAGAGAGAGAGAAAGAGAGACAGCATGAGCAGGGGAGTGTCAGAGAGAGAGGGAGACAGAGAATCTGAAACAGGCTCCAGGCTCTGAGCTAGCTAGTTGTCAGCACAGAGCCTGACGCAGGGCTCGAACCCACGAACTGTGAGATAATGACCTGAGCCAAAGTCGGACGCTCGGCCACGCAGACACCCTGACATCAGCTTATCTTACTTTAGGTAAAATTGTGTTTCTGTTTCTTTTGCTTGTTTGTTTTTGTTTTTTGCAACATGTTAATCACTATAATACTTTTTTTTTTGCCAACTCTACATATACTTATTTACTGAATACCTTTCTTTGACTGGACTCAGCTTTCTAAAATTAAATAAATTCTATTAGGAAGAGGTCATTATCTACATTACCACGAATGAAAACCCTGTACGTTGAGCCAGGAATAAATACAATTATAGGTACACCTGGGTGGTTCAGTCGTTTGAGCATCCAACTCTTGATTTTAGCTCAGCTCATGATCCCAGGGTCATGGGGTTGAGCCTCACATCAGGCTCCACACTGAGTGAGGAGTCTTCTCAAGAGCCTCTCTCTCTCTCCCTCTGCCCCTCTCCCCCACTCAGGCCTGCTCTAAAATTTTAAAAAAGTACATTATTATAAATATAAATACATAACTAGCATCATATTTGTCTGTGCACCACTTGGCATAATTTCATATTTCACTAGTGGTATGAATTCCACCCTTTGAAAAATACTGGTTTGATGCATGTTGTTCATAATGACCAGCATTGCAGGTTCAAACTCCATAAGAATGATATCTCCATGAGAACAGATACTTTGATTTGTTTCTTGCTGTGCCTCTGGTTCTTAGAACAATGCCTAGCAGATGTTAAGTACTAAAAAATAAATGTTAAATAATGAACAAGGGCTAGTTGGATGGTCAAAGATCAACCTGTATTTCTCCCACAGTCATATTCATTATACTTTATCACAATTACTTATCTAATGTCCCTCATAATCACTAGACTTGCCAAAAACTTTGTCTTTCTTGTTCACATTTTTAATAATTATCAGCACCTAGAACAATGTCTAGCACATAGGAGGTGCTCAATAAATACTCATTGAATGAAGAGACAACATCATTCCAAGTTCTAACAGCATTTTCTATAATCTCACTGTTGAATTGGTCAACATTGATTTAAAGATATTCAGAATCTGGCACATTAAAAAAAAACTTTGTTGAATAAATGAATGAATGAACATGTTCTACTACAAATGATTCTTTAGTTGAAAATGAAGTCTTAAACTAAGGAATCACAAATGTATTCATAAGGTAAGGCTGTAAAATCAAAGACTGGAAGAACCATGTTTATCATTTAAGAAATCAGACTCAGCTTGAACAGAGATGATTTTGTCTCATAAATTTACTGATTGAATTATGCATTTCATAACCATCATTTATTTGAGCAAATCATCACTTCTCTGTGATACATGGGATAGGATTAAGTGAGATATAAATGAATATTATACTGAAAAAAAAATCTGGGTCAGAATAGCTTTGGTTAAATAGATTTTTAAAAATGTTTCCTCTGACAAGTGAATGTTGGAAATTAATCTATTAGTGTTCTTAATAAAGTGTTCTTGGAATTAAAAAAAAAAAAGTTCCCTATGTCCTTCAGAATATTCCAATTCATATTGTGACCAGTCAAGAGTCCACTTATTAAGCATTGAGACATGTTTTCTCACAGAATATTTATCAGAAACCTCCAGAACATAGACTGGGAAACTCTCAGAGCACAATCATCCCTAAAGGAAAAACTTTCTTGAAACAATAATGGTCACAAGTAGTTACAAAATATCTTCAGTGGCAGACAAATAATGGAAACTCTATTCATTTATTCTTATAAAAGTATTTTATTATAACATATGGAAAGTTATAAATATATGGATATACAGTATTCAGTCAACATTTTGCATTTTTAAAAACTGAAGCATAGTTGATACATTTTCCATTTTTATAAGATCTTTTAAGAAGTAATAAAATATTACTAGAATAATTAAATCCCTTGCATGCCTCTTCTCAATCCTTTTCTTGTCTTACTTTTTCCAAAGGTAACCAACATCCTAAGTTGAATATATAGTTTAAAACTCCAAACTCAGAAAGCTTCTACCAAACTTTTAAGGAAGAAATAAGCCCCAAATTACACAAACTTTTCCAGGGAAAAGAGGAAAAACCTCCTAATTCATCTCATGAGGCCATTCTAATCTTGATGCCAAAACTTAATAAAAATATTATGAAAAATAAAAGTATGGGAAAATACTTTTCTCTGTATTCACTTTTTCTCTCTCCTTACTCCCACCTCTTTCTCAGAAACACAGATGCAAAAGTCCTAAACCAAATATTAGCAGACCAAATACAAAAATATTTAAAAAGGATAATACACCATGAGAAAGTTGGGTTTATTCCAGTAATGCAAGGTTGGTTTTACATTTGATAATCATTTATTTTAAGTCACCACATTAATAAAATGATTAGAAGAAAAAAAATCATATGATCATTCAATAGGTTCAGAAATAGCTTCTGATAGAATTCAATACTCATTCTTTTTTAAAAAAATCTTCACAAACCAGAAATAGGAGGGAACTTAAACTGATAAGGACCATCTATAAAAAACCTGTAGCAGATATGATAATTAATGGTGAAATCTTGAAAGCTTTCTCTCTGAAATTTGGAATGAGACGTGGATGTTTACTATTACTATTCAACAGTATATTTGAGATCTTAGGAAATGCAACAAGGAAAGAAAAAATAAAAAGTATAATGTTTAAAAAGGAAGAAATAAAAGGATCATTATTTACAGATGACATAATTATATTAAAAATAAAAAATAATCTAAAGGTAAACTACTGGCATTAATAAATAATATTTAGGGCAGTGATAGATATAAGGTCATATATACAAATCAACTGTATTTCTATAAACCAGCAAAAATCAAGCAGAAAATAAGTTTCTAAATGTTATTATATATAATAGCATTAAAATCATTAAATGCTTAGGAAAGATGTTCAGTATCTTAAGAAAAACTCTCATACATAATTGGGAAAATTTTTAAGTGACCTAAATTAATGGAAGAATATAGCACATTTGTGGATGTCCCCAAATTAATCTATAGATTAATATAATCACAATCAAAATCTCAGCAATATACTTAAGGCAGGTGTTAGGATTAGTAAAGAATTGGATCTCATTAAATGACCCAAGAGTCAAGTAGCCTCACTAAGCTGAGTCAAGAAAGGAAATCCAGTATTGAGAGATCTGGCCCTTAAAGTGAGAGAAAACTATTGGAGTTATTAAGCTAAATTAAGCTGGGACATCTGGGTGGCTCAGTCAGTTGAACATCTGACTTGGACTCACAGTTCTTGAGTTCAAGCCCCACATCAGGCTTGCTGCTGTCAGTGCAGAGCCTGCTCCAGATCCTCTGTCCCCCTGTCTCTGCTCCTCTCCCATTGGTGCTCCCTTGAAAATAAATAAAAACTTTTAAAAAGCTAAAATAAGCTATATGAGGGAAAGAATATGATGTTTCTTTTGAGCTTCATGGTCTGCACTTGTCTTTCACCTCCATGATCTCCTGGAGAACTGTCAGCATCCTGAGGTGGAGGACCGTCATTCCCATCCTACCAGAAAGAAACAAAGCTCAGAGAGCATTTTAGAGGCCAAAGACATTCAAAATTCTAGAGTAGGGATTAAAGCCAGTTTTTTTTTTTTTTTCTGGATTTTTGTCCAAAGCTCTTTCTGGAAAAAAAGATGTTAAGAACTAACATCTTAGTTAGTTCCCATACCATTCAGGGAATGTATGTACATCATAAGTGTTATTTGAAATTTCAGATATATGAAAATATGAAAAGGAAGATATACCCATATGACTATTACAAAATGTATGCTTTTGAATACATTTTTCCCTCAACTTTGAATGCCTCTGACTCCTTTATTCCCAGTTGTTTATTAAAACTACACTATAGCACTTTCTCCTCTAAGCAATTATCCTTTCCATACAAACAGACTTCAACACCGAGTTCATTTACAGAAGTAGCACTGTGTGGGGATTAAAAGCAAGGACTCTAGAGTCAGACTTTGAGTTGGCATCCTAGGTCTGACACTTAGCAGATGTATAACTTTGTATAGGTTATTTAGCATTTCATTATATATATTTCCTAACTGTAAAATAAAGATAACACTATCATTCATCTTTTAGGATTAATGCAAAAACTAAATAAGTTAATGCATGTGAAGTTCTAGAACAGTAACTGGTACGTAGCAGGTATGATATAGGTGATCAATATTATTCAAAAATCATTTACCCACAGGATGCCAGTGACTATGCTAAACTTTGTTAGAAGTGAAACAAAATTCCCTGCTCTGTAGTGGAGGAAACAGACAATAAATAAGTAAATAACTCAACAAGATAATTTCAGACTTCAAAATTTGTATAAAGGACACAAACGTAGGGATGTAATAGATATCCCTATGACATGTAGGGGGTGGGTGCTGTCTTTTTTAAGGAGGATGGTTAGAGAAGTGATGTGTAAGTGATCAGAGGGGGATATAAGTCTTCACTGCTAATAATGAATAAGAAGAGCCATGAGGGGATCTGGGAGAAGAATATTCCAGTCAGGAGGAACAGACAGTGGAAAGATTCCAAGATTAGAACAGGTTTAGTGTGTCGGAGAACAAAAATGGGACCGTTATGGGTAGAAAATAATGGAGAAAATAAGAGAAGTAGGAGGTGAAGTTGGTGATGAGAACAGAAGTTGGATCACTCAGGACTCTGTAAGCCATGGGAAGAAGTTTCAATTTTATGCATCACCAGGAACCATTGCAGTAAGTTATAAGAAATGAAGAGACATGATTTGATCAATGTTTCAGAAAGATCACTCTGACTTCTCTGTAGAGAATGGATTGCAGAAAGGCAAGGCTAGAAGCAGAGAGACTAAGGACAGTCATAGGGCACAAAAAGACGTGGATTCACAATATGTTTGGAAGTGCAGTCTAGACTCGCTGATAGACTGAATGTAGAGGCTAAGGGAATGAGAGAGCTCCAAGATGACCACCAGGGTTTTTAGCTCCAGCAACTGCACGAATGGTGGGGCCAGTTACTGAGATGGGGACTAATCACTCTTTTTGTTTCTAATTCCTTCCTTCCTTCCTTCCTTCCTTCCTTCCTTCCTTCCTTCCTTCCTTCCTTCCTTCCTTCCTTCCTTTCCTTCCTCCCTCCCTCCCTCTTTCCCTCTCTCTTTCTTCCTTTCTCCCCTTTTTCCCTTCCTTCCTTCCATCCTTCCTTCCTCCCTTCCTCCCACCCTTTCCTTAATTTCAGTGTAGGCTAACATACACTGAACATAACATGACTGTTATATTTGTTTCAGGTGTATAATATACTGCATAATATATTATATTAGTATGTATATTATATATAGTATATATTATAATATAATCACTATATTATAGTGATTCAACAATACCATATATTACTTAGTGCTCATCAAGATACATGTACTCTTAATTCCCTTCATCTATTTCATTCATAGCCCCACCCATTTTCCCTCTAATAACCATTAGTTTGTTCTCTATAGTTAAGAGTCTGTTTCTTGGTTTGTCTCTTTTGTCCCTTTGTTTGTTTGTTTTGTTTTGTAAATTACACATATGAGTGAAATCATATGATATTTGTCTTTCTCTGACTGCCTAATTACACTTAGCATTATACTCTCTATCTTCATTGCAAATGACAAGATTTCATTCTTTTTTATGGCTGAGTAATATTCCTCTGTGTGTGTGTGTATGTACCATACTTACTTTATCCACTCATCTATTGATGGACACTTGGGTTGCCTCTATAATTTGTCAATTGTAAATAATGCTGCAATAAACAGAGGAGTGCATATATCCCTTTAAATTAGTGTTTTTGTAGTCCTTGGGTAAATACCCAGTACTGCAATTACTGGATCATAGGGTAGTTCTAGTTTTAATTTTGTGAGGAATTATCATACAGTCATCCACAGTGGCTGCACCAGTTTGCATTCTCACCAAGAGTGCACAGGGTCCCTTTTCCTCCACGTCCCAGCCAACATTTGTTGTTTCTTATGTTATTAATACAATGTTTTATTATTATTTTTTTATTTAAAAAATTTTCAATGTTTATTCATTTGAGAGAGAGAGAGAGAGAGAGAGAGAGAGAGACAACGGGAGACACAGAAATCAAAGCAGACTCCAGGCTCTGAGCTGTAAGCACAGAGCCCATTGTGGGGCCTGAACTGTGAACTGTGAGATCATGACCTGAGTGGAAGCTGGACAGTTATCTGACTGAGCCACCCAGGGGCCCCTATACAATATTTTAAATAAACATTTACAAATAAAATAAAACAAGAATTAGTTTATGACAATAAAGTGAGAGAAAATTGCATCTTCAATTCCTTGAAATTAGAAGTGGCCTGGAGTCATCATGCACACACATGAAAAAGCTTGCCCCACAGTCATCTTTAGAATAACCCCAGTCTGTAAATATAAGAAATTATAGATGAACTTAGGGGGAAAAAAGAGGGAGGCAAACCATAAAGCAGACTTCTAACTGTAAAGAATAAACTGAGGGTTGCTGAGGGGAGGTGGGCAGGGGATGGTTTAAATGGGTGATGCGGATTAAGGAGGGCCCTCATAGTGAGGAGCACTGGATGTTATTTGTGATGAATCACCAAATTCTACTCCTGAAACTAATATTACACTATATGTTAACTAACTAGAATTTAAATAAAAACTTGTAATAAAAATAAATAAATAATAAAATGCAAACAAAGATTACATTATAGATATGCTTGCAAAGCCTTAAAAATTAAAAGGTTATTTGCTGCTTCAGTCCTTACAAATATAACTAGGGTAAATTAATTATCATTAGGCTAATTAATTAATCATTAATTAGGCTGAAATGAATAATCCTTTATCAGTTCCATTATGCAGAAATTGCCTTCATTACTTCAGGAACCATATTCCTGGTTAAGACATCCTTATGATTGGATAGAACTAAAATTAGACAATAAACAAGCAGATTTTCAGCAGGAGAGTGTGGTGGGTGGTCGTGGTTGTTTTAAGCAGGACAGTGGTTGACTACAGGGACCCAAAAAGATCCAAGTGGCCAAATTGAGCCACCATAGCATTCCTTGGGTATATATAGTTATACAGCACAAAGTTCTATGTCATTTCCACTCCTCTCCTTTCCTACATATTTCCCTACCAATTCTTCCATTTATCCCCAATGTTGCTTTCTAACCAGTACTTTGTATCCATTTCCTTAGCCAGAGCACACACACATACAGGCTCCTTCCCATCAAACAACAGTTCCTTATTTCTAGGCTCTCTCCTCCCTGTGACCTTTACCACTGATTGGCCTCCCTCAAACACAGTTTTCATTATTTCACTTCTCATTCAGGAACATTTAGGGATCTGCAAGTTTTATCTTCTCTCATCTCCTCAGTCAGACCTTTATCAATTGTCTTAATACGAGTTCATCAACCTTTCTGGGATATTTTGTTACTCTCTGGCTTAAAGAAGTCATCAGTGGCCCCATAAGATACATAATAGTAAATATGTTCTCACGTAATTTCTCCCTCAATGATTTTTTAAAGGTTTTTCTAAGTTCATTTTTGAGACACAGAGAGAAAGCGTGCAAGCAGGGGAGGGGCACAGAGAGAGGGAGACATAATCCGAAGCAGGCTCCAGGAGGCTCTGAGCTGTCAGCACAGAGCCCGATGCAGGTCTCAAACCCATGAACTGTGAGATCGTGACCTGAGCTGAAGTCAGAGGCTCAACTGACTGAGCCACTTAGGTGCTCCTAATAATTTTTTTAAAAATTCCATTTCTTAGCCTAGTTCTCCACTTCTTAACTGACTATACTTGACTTTCTTAGGCTCATCTCCTGCCACACCCCCACAACATCCTGTGTTCATGCCACCCTGGGCAGTTTGCCATCCCTGGAAGACTGATGATCTTCCACATCTCTTTGCCAAGATTAATACTTTTCCCAAGGTCATGAATGCTTGTCATCTTTTAACCATGTATAGAAATGCAGGAACACTACCAATATTACTTCTGCAAAAGCTTTCCTAACTACCTGAATCTGCATTATACTTCCTTTCTATTCATTGCTTCCTATTCTATTTTCTCACAGCATTTGACTTAAATTTTGTTTGGATTTATGATGAATTCTATATATTTCCATACCTCAGACTATACTGTATGAAATCTCTAGGGCAGGGAAAATTTTCTGTAGTTATTTCTATATTTCTTATATTCAGCTCTTATTCTTCAAAGACTGACATGGTGCTTAATAAGTGTTTCCATTTTGATAGATTCAGTGTCTCTCAGTTCTATGATCTTCAGGCTACATATTGCATTTCTGTGCTCTGTATTCCATTTTAAGTTTCCTAAGTTATTGCTTATACACGAGGTATATTACGAACTGTAACATGGCCTTTGCCTGACTCCACAAATGCCTTCTTCCATCTCCGCCACCTCTTCTTAGTAACTCTCCTTCTCAAGTGCTTAAAAAAATACTCTATGGCATTCCACAAAGTCAGGGAAGTACTCCACAAACATTTTTGATTATTCAGGAAATGTAATTCTCTTGGCTATGGCTTCCAATAAAATTTAAGACATGAGAATCATTAAAATCGATCACGGTACAACACATTGAGGACACAGGCTTCCACACCGACCTTTGTCAACCTTTGGTGGACAAGGAAGTTAAACCCTGGTGTTATTATCCTTTTCTGTTATTTTTGCATGGTTTAGAGCTACCCTTCTTGAGCTGCTAATAATAATGCTGCCCTTTCACTGAGTATATATGATAAGCAGACACTGTGTTTCTGGCCTGACTTGCATCACCTCATGTAATCCTTATAGCAATCCTAAAAATCTGTTCTCAAGATTAGAAAACTGAGGCTCAGAGAAGTATGGTAACTTGTCCACACTCACATGACTAACACACTGTGGAGCTGTATCCTTAATAAATGATCATGTAGACTTTGGGTCACTATTCCCAGTGACAGGTAAAACCTTATCTCATTTGAAAACAACACCTGTAGGCAGGGTTGAGGATTTTTAAAAAAATATTGAACTGAAATGTATAGCTGAAAGCTCTTGGTCCTAGTTTTGTACACTAAGTATATATGTGGAGAGTTTTAATTCTTACTTCTTATGCTAGCCTTATTAATATTTAAAGGCTATTTGTATTCTTTTTTTTTTTTTTTAATTTAACACCAAATACTCTGTTTCAGCTGTTCCTCATGTAACTTGGCCTCAGTTTACATGGGTTGCTCTCCTTTGGACAAGCTCTGGTTGTGTCATTCAATGTCCCTCTTAAAACCTGATGAAGCCCAGGGCTGAACATAATGCCGCAGATGTTTTCTAACTGATATAGACTGCACTGAAACTATTACCTCCTTTATTCAGATACTTTACTTCTATTAATGTAATTTAAAATTATGTTACATTTATTGGCAATGCTGTCAGTTAAAACCCTGAGAGTTTTATTTTCCATATGAATTACACAATTTTTGTATGTGAGAGTAACTTATAGCCTATAAACTACTATGCTAACATGATTTATTAATAGTAGCATAAATGGCAGATTTGACCTACTTTAAAGCAGAACAGTTCACAAAATAAATTTTAATTGGTGGATTGTAAAATTCTAATCCTAAAAATCTCCAAACCATTAAAAAAGAAAAACAGGGTAAGCCAATTTGCCTGCAAATCTCTGTAAGTAGAAGCTTTGTCATGCATGGACTTTAATATTTCTAAAACACTCCAGTGTTCCACTTTAATGTAGAAGCTAGGCAACATGATTTTTATTATGCAGGCTGCTGCTCTGGACAACCACTATGACATCAGAACATTTATAGTTGGAGCAAAGCTCCTTCATCAAATACATACACATAAATTATAGCCTTTGATAGCTGTTTGAGGAAAAATAGTCATCATGGGAAAGCAGAATGGGCATTGCCTAAGAACTGGATTCAACTGTTCATTTCAGTTCAGAAACTTTTACTAAGCACGTGGTATGTGGAGAGCATTATTATAGGTGCTCTGAAGGATGCAGGGAAAGTGGGATTCCTGCCCTCAGTCATAATACGCTCATCATATAAAACTGTCATTAATGAACCCACTTTCATATTTACTCAACACTATGGAATAATAATGATCATTTAGAACAACATCAATTATTTTTAAGTTATCTGGAGTTTTCAGTTAACTCAGGAGGCTTCAAGTTTTCCATATACCCAGTAATAGCAAAGAGTCACCTCTATTGATACAGTTGTTCATTAATTCATTCAATAAATACATAGCACTCAGGAAACTCTAGTGATTGGTCTGCCTAGAGTTAATGCATATATGGGGAATGTAATCTAATAAGGCTACATTCATAAGCGGGGACAGATACAAAGGGCCTTGTACATTGAAGTAGAGTATATGTTGTTTTTGTCTAGCCACTATTTTTCTTCACATTCTCTTGCTAATAGAACTCTCTTTTCCAGGACAGGACCATCTTCATGTTGCTGGGGAAGGCAGAACGACCCTGGCCCCTTCACGTCCCACCCAGACCTAAGCCTAGACAGAGTACTGTATTCCTCAGGCTGTAGTGATGGATACAGGGCAGGCAGGTGGCCCGAGCCAGGCTAATCAGGGTGCTGCCCTGACCTTTTTTGTTAGAGTTATTAAAGAATAGTTGTTTCTAAAGGGGTTGCTAGACTTATGATGGAAGTGGTGATATGGGAGTAGGGAGGCTTTTCAGCATCAGCCTGATGCTAAGTAGAGACAGTCTAAGTCAGAAACAAGAGACAGCCCTGATGACCTCATTTGCCACTGAACGAAGCCAGGTCTGCCCCTGGATTTTACAGTATGTTAGCTAATAAATCCCATTTATTGTATAGGTTAGATTGTTTTTTAATGTTTATAGTCACCTTGATTCTAACTTAAACTTATGTTATCACAAAGAATTTGATGCCATGACATTCATATTCAAACCTACACTGGGGCGCCTGGGTGGCTTAGTCGGTTAAGCGTCCGACTTTCGCTTAGGTCATGATCTCGCAGTTCGTGGGTTCGAGCTCCGCATCGGGCTCTGTGCTGACTGCCAGCTCAGAGCCTGGAGCCTGTTTCAGCCTGTGACTCCCTCTCTCTCTGACCCTCCCCTGCTCACGCTGTCTCTCTCTCTCTCCTAGAAATAAATAAAACATTAAAAAAATTAAAAAAAAAAACAAAAAAACCCCCTACATTATATCTATAAGTATTATATGCATATCTATCTATCATCTATCTATCTATCTATCTATCTATCTATCTATCTATCTATCTATCTATCATGTCATACAGGCTCTACACTGTGCTCAGTATGACAATCTAAACTTTATGCGATTTTGGGGCTCCTGGGTGGCTCAGTCAGTTAACCATCCGACTTCGGCTCAGGTCATGATCTCACGGTTCATGAGTTCAAGCCCCATGTTGGGCTCTGTGCTGACTGCCAGCTCAGAGTCTGGAGGCTGTTGCGGATTCTGTATCTCCCCCTCTCACTCTGACCCTCCCCTGCTCACGCTGTCTCTCTCTTTTTCTCTCAGAAATAAATAAAACATTAAAAAAATAAACTTTATGCAATTTCAACCTCATCTTCAGCAAGGCATATTCTTTGTCTCTGTATTCCATATGTAACATAGATTTTTATTAGTTTTCTTACTTATGAAGATGCTGTGAGAATTAATGAGCCAAAATTAGCTGACTTAGGGAATTTTTAATAGAGCCTGCTGATGCTGAGTGATTATTTAACATACGCCAGTGACCTGTTGAAAGCAGGCATATGAGGCCTCCATACACCCATGTCTTAATTGTGGCAAACTCCAGCATTTCTTTAGCTTCTAATTTTGGATGAATATCCAAATTCTGAAATTTACTATCCAGTGCTCTATTCACTAGAGAATATTGCAATCTTAAACCATGCTTCAAAATTGTTCTTCACAAAATTTTATGATGTATCAAAATAAGTCATGTCTGAAGTAAATGTTCTAATTTTAGATGGTGCTTCTTTTTCTATCAAAAACCACTTTCATGTAGAATCACTTCCAGTACACTTACTGGTAAAGACATATTCCAAAAGAAGGAAGTAATTTGCAAGGTTTTCTTTTTTTTCTGTCTGAATGAGGCCTCTAAAAACAAATACTCATCTATAATGCATGGAGCTTATTTTAAAGCAAAAATTGTGTCACATTTTACCATGAGTAAATAATTACATTCCCTACTTCCTTCCTCCTTTTCTCCAGGCCTAGTAATATCTGAATTGATCCACAGAAAAATCACACTGAATTTTACCAACAATTCAATAAAATACAATAATAGTACTGATATTATAGATGGTCTGCACATGCAAACCTGGGATCATTTGATCAGTTACATTAGTCTAATTTCTTATTTAAAAAAAGTAATGAAACAACCATTTTCACTATTTTTTGATGGAGTGGTCAAACTGGAGTTTGAATGTAGTGACCAAAACAGGCCTGAGGCATCAGAAAAGAGTCAAGCTTTGCCCATGAGCCTTATACTAAAACACAACTGCTCACTGCATTCAGAGGGCTCACTACATGCATGAGGCTGGCTGGGCCTCACACATGCAAAGTTGAAACTTAGTCTTAGGAAGATACTTGATACCTACAGCAAATCAGTACCAGAATTCAATTCTTTGTTTTGTTTCAGTACGTTAACAAACAGAGCTATACAAACTCCATGTAGAACTGGGTCAAATCAAACTCAGTTTAGGAGGTTTGTTAATGCATTGGCTATACAACACAATACACACCTCCAAAAGTAAAACTTTCAATAAGTGCATTGTGTTTTTAATGCCAAATGTCTGTTTCTCCACAGACACAACTAATAAAAATCAGAATTAAAAACAAACAGGAAATTGTCTTTTGATACATAAACTAGGGGCATAAACCAGGGGGTTTGTAGGCCTGGTTGTCCATTAAAATCAGCTATGAGATCTGATTTCTAGGCCTGGAGTAGGACCCACACATTAAAAAGAAATTTTTTTCAATAGTTTATTGTCAAATTGGTTTCCATATAACACCCAGTGCTCATCCCCACAAATGCCCTCCTCCATGCCCATCAACCCCCTCCCCCGACCCCCATCAGCCCTCAGTTTGTTCTCGGCATTCAAGAGTCTCTCATGGTTTGCCTCCCTCCCTCTCCCCCATTATTTTCCCCCTTCTTCTCCCCCGTGAGGACCCATACATTTTTTAAAGCTTCTCAGGTGATCTTAATAATATACAGCTAAATTTAAGAACGGCCTAAACTTCCTAATCTTAAATATTATTTACAGAGAAAGGTAATAAAGAGCATGGTAGTTGTTTCTTACATGAACAGTTGTGCAAATTACCTAAAGTCCTAGAAGCTTTGGTCTCCTTGTTGTTAAAATATGAATTATGCTATCTGTCACTCAGGATATCTTCAACAATTACCAACATAAAGATGGAGTAATTCTTAGCGCATTATGGACTGAGCACTCAAAAGCCACCAAGTGATCAGGTAGGTAACCACTCTGGGTGTAAGATGAGTGGGGCTGGAGGAAACAAGAGCAAAACAATAGGGACTCAGTCTAAAGGGGACATCTGCTGCCTGGTCCTTGCCAACGGTCTTCTCTTCCTCCTCCTCTCTCTCCTCCTCCACTTCCTCCTCCTTTTATTAAGAAAAGAAAGAGATCTAGATATTTTAAGTGTGAAATTATCCTATGTATAAAGCAGCCAAACAAAACATATTTGTGTCACCAATTTTCTGTTCTGGAAAGTCTTTAATTCTCTTTTACCTTACAAACATAGTCTTGTCACATGGCTGTTTCAAATTTTGTTCTTGTTTTAGGTTAGTTTTAACTAATTAATTAACTCTCCATTTATCTTTCTGCCAAGTATTTCTTCCCAAGTGGATCAAGGATTTCTGATTTATTTTTATTGAGGTATACTTGACATACAACATTGTATTAGTTTCAGGTGTACAACATAGTGAGTTCATATTGTATATATTGTGAAATGATCACCACATGGAGTCTAGTTAACATCCATCACCACACATAGTTACTAAATTGGATCAAGAATTTCTAGCTATGACTTTGTATGATATAATCACATAATGAATCTATTAGTCTTCAGGTATTGTGCCGTTAAAATACGTTCATGATACATTTTTTCCCATGTAATTAATGGCACAGTTTTGTCTTCCTCCATTCATATCTCCCCTCCCCTATCAACAGTAAATCTTTCTTCAATTTCAACCTCAGCAATTTGTTATAGTCATCACTTCATATTTTTCATTTTTTGCTTTTCTTTTGGGGATAAACAAACATCATTTCTAGCCATCTGAATTATACCAATAAAGCTTACTTTTTTCCAAAGAACACTGTATTTTCTTATTCTACTGTATACAATAATACCAGTTAGCTTCACTGTTGCTACTACATACAATCTACATGAATAAAAACAGCTTCTTTATCTTTTCTTAGAAACCTAAAAATCTTATGTTATACCAATACCCCTTGTTTACATAAGATAGATGAAGTACATTTTTTTTCAAGTTTTTTAAAATTCTAGTTAGTTAACATACAGTGCAATATTGGTTTCAGGAGCAGAATTAGTGATTCATCACTTACTTACAACACCCAGTGCTCATCACCACAAGTGCCCTCTTTAATACTCATCCCCAATTTAGGCCATCATTTAGCCCATCCCCCACCCACCTCCCACCATCAACCCTCAGTTTGTTCTCTATAGTTAAGAGTTTTCTTCTCTCTCTTTTTCCCACCCCCCATGTTCATCTGTTTTGTTTCTTAAATTCCACATGTGAGTGAAACCATAAGGTTTCATTTATCTCTTTCTGACTGATTTATTTCACTTAGCAAAATGTACTTTAGCTCTATCCACATTGTTGCAAATGGCAATATTACATTCTTTTTGATGGCTGAGTGGTATTCCATATATATATATGTGGAATATATACATATATACACATATATGTATATATGCTGCTATAAACATCCGGGTGCATGTGCCCCTTCAAATCAGTATTTTTGTATCCTTTAGGTAAATACCTATGGATGAAGTACTTTGAAGTCTTTCTTTTTTTTTAAGTTTATTTATTTAGAGAGATAGAGAAAGCATGCATGGGGGTACAGAGGGAGAGAGAGAGAATCCCAAGCAGGCTGTGTACTGTCAGCGCAGAGCCTGATGCGGGGCTCAAACCCACAAAATGCAAGATCATGACCTCAGCCAAAATCAAGAGTTGGATGCTTAAACCGACTGAGCCACCTAAGCACCCCTGAATCCTTTCTAAGAGAGCACTGGGGTTCTCATTTCCTACAGTAGCAGATAAACATGAAAAGTGACAGTTTTGTGACTGCACTTGCTGAGAAACTCCATCACCATTATAAGACATGAAAACAGCAGGTAACACAATCCCATGTATTATGAGTGGAAAACCTATTCAAAGTTTTAAAAAATTTAGCATTTAATTGAGTACTATAATTGCTGTATAGAAGTTTGAGAACTTGGGGCGCCTGAGTGGCTCAGTCAGTTAAGCATCTGACTCTTGATTTCGGCTTAGGTCATGATCTCACACACAGTTCGTGAATTTGAGCCCCACATCAGGCTCTGCGCTGACAGTGCACAGCCTGCTTGGGATTCTCTGTCTTCTTCTCTCTCTGCCCCTCCCCTGCTTGCTCTCTATGTCTCTCTCTCAAAATAAATAAACATAAAAAAATTAAAAAAAGAAGTTTGAGAACTTGTTACAAAACTGATGGGAGGCCACAAAATGAATGATAGTTGAAGAGGTGATTTATTTGTGAAAGGTGCTGCCTTTCAGATACTCCTCCAACAGAGTTGGGTGTGATTAAAGATATTCTGTGTGAGATTAATTAAGGTTTTGACCTGAATTAGGGTATTTGGGAAACAAGAGAATGATCTTGAAGACCTCCTGGTGTGAATTCAGGCTTAAATAAATCAATTTGAAAATATCCAAATCCCTAAATTAGATGATAATTGAATGATATTTAACTTAATAGTGACAAATAATATAAATAGCTATAAGCATAGGTATAAGTTCAATCAATTCATGATTGATTCTTAAGTTAATTCCTGTTAACAGAAAAGGAGAATTAAGTAAACTTTTCTGGAAAACTCTAGTATTTGTGGAACCTATCACTTCACTTAGAGAAAGGAGGCCATTAATTACTTGGAATATGAATCTGTCGAAGGGCAATATTTTCCTTATTCTGCTATGGCAGAAGAAAACATAGAACTTAAACAAGTTGTCAGTATAAACGTGTTTGTGTATATGTAGCACACAGACAAGTCTGCGTGCATATGTAACATGTATGTTTTTCTATGTGTAACATACATTTACCCAAGTTTGGCTTCCTTCCTTTCTCCCTCACTCCCTTCCTTCTTTCATTTCTTCTTGGTAACAAAGAAATAAGTAAACAAAATACATAAGTAAAGGGCTATGATGCACTCAACTCTTGTGAGAAGGTAACAATCAATAATTACCATTTACTGAAGTTTTGCCTAAAGGTAAAATTTAAAAATATAACATATATATTATAATATATACTAATTTAAATTTAATATATATAATTTAATTTAATAATTTAATATATAATAATTTTAATTTAGTTTATTTGAAGGAAAGAAGGATTCAAGAATTGTGGACTATTCAAATATCTTATGTACTATATTTGAAGTAGAACCCTTGCTAGCCGTTTTTCATAGAATCATAGAAACGCAGACCCAGAAGCATTCCAAGATTGCATATAGATGAAATTCTTCATTTTGTAGGGGAGAAGACTGAAGCCCTTAGTAGCTAAGTATTTTCCACAGACAGCTGGAATTTAAGCCCAAGCCTTCTTACTCCAAGTCAGCAGCTCTTTCAACTCTACCAATAGGCAATTTAAAACAAACCAAACCCAAACCCAAACCAAACCAAACACAACCCGAGTCTATAATTGTCAGCATAAGGTTAATTGAAAAGCAAAAAATCTGGGCGGCTGGATGGCTCAGTTAGTTGAGTGTCCGACTCTTGATTTCAGCTCAGGTTATGATCCCAGGGTCGTGGGATTGAGCCTTTGTCGGGCTCTGCACTGACCATGGAGCCTGCTTAAGATACTCTCTCTCTCTCTGCTGCCCCTCTCCCCCAGTCATGCGTGTTCTCTCTCTCCTTCTCTCTCTCTCTCAAATAAAAAAATGTTAAAAAAAAAAAGAGAAAAAAATCCTTTCCATTTGATGACAAAACCAACTAGAGTAGTAGAATACAGGTAAAGAGACTACATTTTTGTTCACTGGTTTAAATGCACAACCTATAGTTTTCATATAATATACATCATTTAACCCATAATTCCCACCATAATAAAGTAAAAAGAGTAGTACTGGTCAAATATTGTTCTTCCTCAAGATGATCAGCTATAATCATGTAAGTTAGCTCTGATATTCATGTTCTTTGCCACAAAATAGATTAGACTGGGAACACTGAATGCTGTGTTATAAAGACCTGAAAACAAAACACCTATTTAGCATCAGAAAACTCTGAGCTCCAAATCTACTTACCAACTGAGTGACCTTGGGAAACATAAACTCTCTGAACCTTGGTTTCCTTACGAGCAAATTGGGTGTATTGACACATATCTTTGATGATTCCTCTGAGTATTAAGTAAGATGATGCACCCAAAGAGCCTGTCTCTCGTCCTCACTAAGGTCCAATGGCTCATCCCTGAAATTTTAACAGCAGTGGACAAGAAGGTGGTTGGTGAAATTTCTGGGGGCTACCCAGAGATGACTGGTTGATGTCTGAAACTGCTTGTAAGACTAGACACCCAGTAAAGAATACCTTCTTATTTTAAGTTTTGTTTTTCATAAGCCATTTGAAATGGCCAGTATACTGGTCATTTGGAAGCCTTTTTGGTACTCAGAGTTGGCTTGTAGTTTTCAAGGTAAACTTTATATCCTTGTCATTTCCCTAATGTGACTCAAAGTGCTTATTAAATGCTTGTTAAATGAATGTTATTGAGCTTTACATTAGGCATGTACTTGGTGCATACAGTCACACACAGGAGCATGCGTAAATGTAAACTCTGGGACAGGCACTAGGCTCATTTTGTTTACAGCCATATCCCCGGTATTCATAGCAGTGCTTCGTACACAGCGTTCAAAATTGTTCTGTTGAATAAATTAATGAAAGTGTATGTGTGTACTATCCCATCCTAGACTCTGTAGGAAGCAAACTATTAATGATCCCTGCTCATTAAAAGCACTTGCTTATACCACTGCATCCAATGAAAGACTGATAAACAACAGGATAATTTAAGAAGTTACTGTAGTTTCATCATTCAAGAATTCACATTTGTACACAGTTTTTAGCTACTACCATTAGGAAAGGAAAAGTGAGATGATTTCTAAAATTAAACTAAAGACTTCTTAAAATTCTTAAAAACATTCCTAAAAAGAGATGATACCATGTGCCCTTGCTGTCATATCAAAATGGATTTTCACAAATGAGAAAAAAGAAAATGTCATTTAAGTTTTGTTTGGTATATGTATCTCTTGTCCTCTGTTCAAGTTTTTTGAGTTTAGGGCCTGTTACTAGTTAGTATCTGCATCTTCATCACCTGACATTGTCTGACATATACTTAGGTGCTCAATAAATGCTTGAAGGAGGAAGATGATGCTTGTTTGTTCAAATGAAATTTACCTAAGTACTAAAACCTATATTTATGAACCCAATTTTAATGTCTCTTTCACATTTCCTTACACACTCTCTAAAGACAAGATCATTTTTTTAAATACATGACTAATTTTGGACCACATCTGGTCATTTTATGACAACTGAAATAGATGAGTGCATATAGACAGCGTCTATAAAAAGAACAGGATTCTTTTGAGTGACCAGAGCATCACGTTGCCATCAAGTGTACAGTGGAGAGGACTAGCAGGCTCCCTTTCCAGTTCTTCTCTTATTCTGTGCCAACTGGGCCCTCGGTCTTATTGGTATCCAATAATCAGCCCGATTACAGCTAGCCCTGGGAGACATGACAGAAAGAGAGTCCTCATCTTGCATTAATTGCTCCTATTGAAACTATGCCACATCTCTCCAAGCTAGATGTTGCTTAGTATCCCTTTGATATGATAATGACATGCTTCTTAGCAGATGAATATGCAAATTAAAAGCAGTAATTTGGTGGCATGCACCTGCTGACACTGCACGGCTATGCTTATGTGCTCTGCTGTAACACTGCAGCCACACAAAAGCATCACAGAGGTAAAATTAAATTCTAATGTCGTATATATTAAACAGATGCTTCCACTTTTCTTTGTATATCTACTTTTACAGATTTTGCCATTGGAATCTCGGTTCTCTTCATGCAATTAATGGACATTGATGTGTCATACACAGAAGCGTACTCAGTGCCATTTAAGGAGGCTGATTTTAAAGAGGTGGCTTACATATATGCACATTAGGAGATGAACATTTCTTCTTCATAGCATAGAAGCTGATGACTTTACTCTTGTTGCACAAAGACTTCTATTCATACATGGAATGTATCCTTGGGCTGCAAAGCCGAAAATCACGTTTCTATAGCAAAGATGTGCACTGAAATAGAGTTACTTCATATCATCTGAAAAAGGATTCCAAAATGACTTGAAGAGGCTAGCAAAATACCCAGAATCAATAAGCTAAATTTCTCTGCTTCAAGAGACAAGTTACAATGAATGAGAAATGGTGATTGCTTAGGTGGGAGCCTAAAGGTCTTTATCAATATGTCATGTCAGAATTAAGCATTCTTAAGACAAAATTTTACAAAAGGTGCTACTTCTCTGCTTTTCCCCTGCCCTTACGCCAGGTACCATTCAGACAGCTACATATATATATATATATATATGTATATATACACACACACATATATATATGACAATAGCTGAATTGATGGAGAATGAACTGTTCAATGAGACATACACAAATTACATATTTTAATACAGTGAGCATTTTATAGTATGCATTTAATGATTATATATTATACAAAGTAGACACACTACAATTTAATTAAATCTCTTTTGTTGGACATCTATGTTTTTTCCAATTCTTTAATTACATAAACACTACTGCAATGAACATCTTCAAACATATAGCATTTTCCTTCTTTTTGATTATCTCTCTGGAGTAATAATCCAGAAGTAAGATTACTAGGTCAAAAGATAAGGCCACTTTTAAGATGAAAAAAAATTCTCTGGCAAACTATTTGTCTAATTTCACAGTATATGCTTTTAGAAACTTAGCAAGAGGGACTCTTTTATGGTAACAGTATTGGACACCCAATATTCACATTCCATATACAGGCATGTTACATGTCTCCATCCATATTACTTTAGACATACTTTAGACATACATATGGATGGAGTGATTCATTGCTACTTCCTAATGCCACTAAACATCTACGAGGAAACCCTACAGTAAAAAAACACATTTCTTCTCTTAATTTTGCAATCTTATGTTGGATATAGTTTATCAAACTCAGTAATAAAGACATTCAAGGTTATTTCTTTTTTTGAAATGTATTTATACTCTATTTATCAGTGCAATATTGGTTTCAGGAGTAGAATTCAGTGATTTATCATTTACATACAACATCCAGTGGTCTCATAACAGTTAGTGTCCTCCTTAATACCCATCACCCATCTCAACCCTCAATTTGTTCTCTATCATTAAGAGTTCAAGGTTCTTTTTAATTGCATAAAAAGTCCTATTACTAATAAGTTTGTGGAAATATCTGTTACCTTTAAACATAATGGTTTTTTTACCTCTAGGAATTATATTTTCAAGTTGTCAATTATAGTCCTTAAAAATACACAGAATATGTGTGCAATACAAAGAGGGTCAAGATATGTGGTAATCTTTAAAAATTTCATTTTCATTCATACTGTGCAACAAATGACTAGTATTGTTAGATCATTTATAAATTTTTCAAGCTTCTAAGTTTTATTTAACAGCCACATCATCAACAAAATTTAACTTTTTGACAGAATAAAAATAGTGTTTGTAATGACTTAGGATAATCTGGGGAGTAGTTCCATTCTTTTTGGCCTCATTTTAGTCTTTGGAATTTCTAGAAGTTTCTTTAATACTGTGCTACTTTGAAGAGCAGGATATGAATTCTGAAACCCAGGTTATCCTAGTACTGTAATGGTCACTGTACTGGGTATCAGGAGACTCAGGATTTAGATCCAACTCTGACATAATGAGTTGGACAAGTAATTTATTTAAATTTTAGGGGCCTCAAGTTTTCACTGGAGACAGTCATCCATTTAACAAATACATATTGACTGCCTACTTGAACAACAGTTCAAGGTGACAGAGATAAGGGCAAGGAATAAAACACGGGCCATCTTTTCTGGAGCTTACATTCTAGTATGGGAGAGAACAAATAAATACATTTGATATGAGATAATGGAGCCTCAGTCCCTTTACAGTGTTCCACACCACCCCATCCTCTCTGCTCATCACCAGCAAGCCTTCAGACTGACTCCTGTGGATGACCTCTGATTCAGGGTAAATTTAAAATAAATATAGTATGTGAAACCTGTTATTTCTCTTATAATAACAAATTCTCTTTTGTTAAATTTCTGTCTATAGCTACCAATTTATTTCTCTGTTTCTCTTTACTTTTTAAAGAAAAGTTTCTTAAAATTTTTTTAATGTTTTATTTATTTCCGAGAGAGAGAAAGAGACAGCATGAGCAGGGGAGGGTCAGAGAGAGAGGGTGATACAGAATCTGAAACAGGCTCCAGGCTCTGAGCTGGCAGTTGGCACAGAGCCCGACGTAGGGCTTGAACCCACAAACTGTGAGAACATGAACTGAGCCAAAGTCGGTCGCTTGACTGACTGAGCCACACAGGCACCCCAAGAAAAGTTTCTTGAAAGGGTCTTCGGTTCATCTTCTTCCGTATTCTTTCGGACATGACATCACTTTAAACAAGAGCCCCCACCATTTTACCCAGATTGCTCTTTGTCAATGTCACAAGTGACCTCCACATTGCCAAAGCCACTGGTCAAGTCTTCATCCTATCCTTATTCTTCCTCTTCTTATTAATTCTTGCTACTCTTAAGTATAATAATAATCATAGTCAGTATAATATACTTGAAAGTGACTAAGAAAGTAGATCTTCATCATATGGAAAAAGAAAACCATTTTTCTTATTTTTTAATACCTGTCTGAAATGATGGGGGTTAACTAAACTCATTGTAGTAATCATTTCACGATATATGTAGGTCATGTAATTGTGCTGTATACCTTAAACTTATATAGTGCTGTATGTTAATTATATCTTAATGAAACTGGAAGAAAAAATAATAAAAATGTCCCATAATAAAAAATAATCATTGTGGTTGTCATTTATTAGGCACTTATTATATACTCCAGGCACTACTCTAAGCATATAAAACAAATTTAGACACATAGCCTCACAATAAACATAGGAAATAGAGACATTATAATACCCTTTATTCAGATGGAGAAGAAGACAGAAAGGTGTAGTGATTTTTTCGAGGTCACACAGCAAATAACTGCAGAGCTCGATTTGAACTTGGCAGAAATGGCTGCAGAGCCTTTACCTTAGACATTATGCTATGCTAACTCAGTGGCATTTCACTGAGTTGATTGCTCCCTCCTCCTTAAAAACTTTCTTTACTTGGCTTCTAAGACACTATGCTTCCCAGAATTTGTCTTCCCATCTTCATGGCTGCTTCTTCTCTTCCTCCCTGCTGGCTTTCATAAATATGAACATTGGAGCGCCCCAGAGCTAAGTCCCTTAATCTCTTCTCTCTATCTATTCATTCCCTTGGTGATCTCATCACAAATCTCATGGCTTTAACTGACATATAAATTCTGACAATTCCCAAATTTTTACCACCAAACCAAAGTTTCCACTAAAAATCAGATTCAAATATCCAAATGCCCACTTAACATATTCATTTTGACATATAAATATCACACTTAACAAAATTGAACCAAACCTCTGATATCTCCTCACCTCTACTCCAAACCAGCTTTTCTTCTCAGTTAAGAATAATTTCATTCTCAAGAGTTGCTTAGGCTCAAAATTTTAGACCCTTCCTTGATTCTCCTCTTTTTCTCACACCTTGTATCTTGCCCATCAGCGAATCTTGTTGATTTTACATTGGAAATATTCCAGAATTTAACTATTTTCTACTATCCCACTGCCACCATTCTGGTCTAAGTCATGGTCAATTCTCCTGTGATTATTGCAGTAAACTCCTAACTACTCTCCCTACTTTTGCCCTTGTTCCTTCACAGTCCATCCAAATCACCAACGAGAGTTATTTTCCTCAGATGGAACTAAGACCATGCCACCTCTCTAAATCCTCCAATGGCTACTAATTTCATTCAGCAAAAATCCAATGAATTCAGCAAAATTGCAGGATACAAAATTAATACTCAGAAATTGATAACATTTCTATATAATAATAATAATGAACTATCCTAAAGAGGAATTAAGAATGCAATCCTATTTATAATTGTCATCAAAAAGAATAAAATAGCTAGGAAATAACTCAACCAAGTATGTGAAAGACCTGTACTGTGAAAACTATAAAACAATGATAAAAGAATTTGAAGATGACACAGACAAATGAAAAGATATTCCATGTTCATGGACTGGAAGAATTAATATTGTTAAAATATCCATACTACCCAAAGCAATCTACAGATTCAATGCAGTTCTTATTTAAATACCAATAGCATTTTTCACCAATCTAGAACAAATAATACTAAAATTTGTATGGAATCACAAAAGATAGCAAAAGCAATCTTTAGAAAGAATGAAGTTGGACGTATCAAAATACAAGATTTCAAGATACACTACAAAGCTTAAAACAGTATGGTATAGGCACAGAAATAGACACATAGGTCAATGGAGCAGAATAGAGAGCCCAGAAATAAACCTGTCCCTATGTGGTCAATTAATCTATGACAAAGAAGGCAAGAATAAACAATGGGGAAAAGAAAGTCTCTTTAATAAATAGTGCTGGGAAAACTGGACAGCTACATGCAAAAGAATGAAACTGGACCACTTTCTAACACATACACAAAAATAAACTGCAAATGAATTAAAGACCTAAATGTGAGAGGTGAAACCATAATAATCCTAGAAGAGAGCACAGGTAGTAATTTTTCTGACGTTGGCCATAGTAACATTTTCCTAGATGCCTGTTAAAATAAAGGAAACAAGCAAAAATAAACTATTGGGACTATGTCAAAACAAAATACTTTTTTTTTGCACAGAGAAGGAAACCATCAACAAAACAAAAAGGCAACCTACAGAATGGAGAAGACATTTGCAAATAATATATCCAATAAGAGGTTAATATCCAAACTATATAAAGAACTTAACTCAATACCAAAAGACTCCCAAACAATTTGATTAAAAAATGGCAGAAGACCTGAATAGACATTTTTCCAAAGAAGACATACAGATGGCCAACAGACACATGTAAAGATGCTCAACATCACTAATTATCAAGGAAATGAAAATCAAAACCCCAATGAGATATCACCTTACACCTCTTGGAATAGCTAAAATCAAAACACAAGAAATAACAAGTGTTGGTTGGCAAGGATGTGGAGAAAAGGTATCCCTTGCACACTGTTGGTGGGAATGTAAATTGGTGTAACCATTGTGGAAAACAGTATGGAGGTTCCTCAAAACATTAAAAGTAGAAAAAACACACGATCTAATAATTCTACTACTGGATGTTTACCCAAAGAATATAAAAACACTAATTCAGAAAGATATATGCACCCCTATATTTAATGCAGCATTATTTACAATAGCAAATATATGGAAGCAATCTAAGTGCCCATCAATAGACAAATGGATAAAAGATATGGTACACACACACACACACACACACACACACACACACACACCAATGGAATATTTTATACCCATAAAAAAGGATGAGATCTTGTTACTTGTAATGACATGGATGGACCTAGAGTGTATTATGCTAAGGGAAATAAGTCAGACTAAAAAAGATAAATACCATATGATTTCACTCTTATGTGGAATCCAAAAACTAAAATAAATTAATAAAAAACAAAAAGCAGAATTGGTCCTATAAATACAAAGAACAGACTAAAGGTTGTTAGAGGAAGGGGGTGAAGGTATTGGCAAAATGGGTGAAGGGGAGTGGGAGATATAGGTTTCCAGTTATGGAATAAGTAAGTCATGGGAATAAGAAGTACGGCATAGGAAATAGAGTCAAAGATACTGTAATAGCGTTATATGCTGACCAATGGTAGCTACACTTGTGGTGAGGATAATGTAAGGTATAGAGAAGTTGAAGCACTATGTTGTACACCTGAAACTAATGCAACATGTGTGTCAGCTATAGTAAATTACCCAGCCAAACCCAAAGCTATTATAATGGTGTACAAGACCCCCTAAAATCTAGCCCTCTATTATCTCCCTGATTTTATCTCCTACCATTCGATTCCTTGCTCACTCTAAACCAGCCCTGCAGGTTTTCTTGCTCTTTCTAGAATTTGCCAGACATACTTGGGCCTCTTTTCCTTTGCAGAGACTTTTTAATCTTTCTGGAATCTTTCCCTGTTATATGTGAACATGACTTCTTCCCTCTATTGTTCAAGAATTTTCTCAAATGTCCCCTTTTCAGGGAGGCCTTCCCTGACTATTCTATTTAAATTGTATCCCAACATTTCCCATTCTTTTTCACTGCTTTATTATTTGTCACACTATATATTTTATTAATTTATTCTTTTAATTTATGCTTCCCCAAGTAGAATGTTGCATGAGCAGTGAATTTTGTCTGTTTTACGCACTGTCTGTTTCTAGCCTAAAACATTATCCGGCACAAGGTAGGAAAATTGTTAGTTCATGTAAGAGGAATTTCAGTGGTAGGAAATCTTCTGGACTATATTCTTTCTTGCTCATGTCTTATGGGATGAAGTAAGTTTGATTTCTTGATATTCTCCTTAAGGTGAGGAAGGACTTTCCTTAAAACTTTCAGCAAAATTCTCCTTGCCTCTCATTGTCAAGAATTCTGACCAATCACTGATTAAGAGAGCAGGGGCTGAGTATACCTTTAGTTTAACCAGACCCACGTTAGAGCTAAGGGTAGGGTCAGCTTCCCTTGAGGCATATAGAGGGGCAATACTTAGAAATCAGGGATCTAGAGGGAGAAAAAGCTGAAGCTAATAGTGTCCACTACAGACATCTTAAAGTGGAACTCCTAGCTGTACAGATATGAGACAACTTATTTTCTCATATTCTTCTCAACACGAGAATTTAGCAATTTAAAACAGTCTGACAAATGAAAACTTATATCTCACTTTAAAGAAAATGTTTATTTTTGAGAGAGAGAGACAGAGAGAGAGAGAGAGAGAGAGAGAGAGAGAGAAGCAGAGGGACAGGGGGGGTAATAGATCCAGTGACGGGCTCGAACTCAAGAAATGTGAGATCATTACCTGGGCCAAAGTTGGATGCTTAACTGTTTGAGCCACTTAGGCACCCCTATATCTCAGTTTTAATTTTAATTTCTCTGACTACTATTGAGGTGGAACACATTTTTATTTGTTAATAAATCATGCATTTTTCCTCTTTTTAAGACCTAGTCATATTCTTTGACCATTTTTCTTTATTGAATTGTTTACCTTTTGCTTGTTAATTATTGGAAGCTCTTAATTCTATATATAATCCTTTGTTATATATATTGTAAGTACTTTCTCCTAATCTATTGCTTGTCACACTTTGTATATGGATTTTTTGGGGTTCATACATAGGTTTTAATTGTATGTATTCAAAGCTATCAATCATTTGATTTTTAGCTTCTAGGTTTTGTCTTTTTTTTTTAGATGTGATTTTTTTTTTAAATTTAAATTTTAGTTAACATACAGTGCAATATAGGTTTTGTCTTAACAGAGCTTGTCCTACTCCAAAATAATAAAAATATTTTCCTCTAAGGACACCTGGGTGGCTCAGTTGTTAGGCATCCAACTCTCTCTCTCTCTTTTTAATGTTTTATTTATTGCTGAGAGAGAGAGAGAGAGAGAGAGAGAGAGAGACCGACCTTGAGCAGGTGAGGGTCAGAGAGAGAGGGAGACACAGAATCTGAAACAGGCTCCAGGCTCTGAGCTGTCAGCACAGAGCCTGATGCAGGGCTCAACCCACAAACCATGAGATCATGACCTGAGCCGATGTCGGACGCTTCACTGACTGAGCCACCCAGGCGCCCCAAGCATCCAACTCTTGATTTTGGCTGGCTCATGATCTCATGGTTTGTGGCCCTGTGTAAGACTCTGTACTGACAGTGCAGAGCTTGCTTGGAATTCTCTCTCTCCCTCTCTCTCTCTGCCACCACCTCCATCCTTGCTTGCACGTGAGTGTGCTCACTTTCTGTCTCTCAAAATAAATAGACAGCAAAAAAGCCTATTTTCCTGTATTTAACGGTTTAAAATATAATCTTTATGATATTTTAAATATGCTTTTCTGAACTCTCCATTCTATTCCATTTATTTGTCTATGTGCCCCCCAAATCAAGCTCTTTTAATTTCTTAACATGCTTTGGTTTTAGGAGGTTTTAGAAGATATTTTACCTTCATTTTTCATAACTGTTCTTATCTCTAAATATATTTTAGAATTAGCTTTTAAGTTTTTGTTTGGTACCATCTTGAATTACAGATTAATGTGAGGAGAACTGCCACTCTTACCATACTGAGTCATTCTGTTCATTACTGAAGAAATGTTTTATTACTTTCTTCATATAAATCTTACATAATTTTAAAGTTAATATCCCATATATCTTGTGGAGTTTTTCCATTTTGCAATTGTGAACAGTATTCAAGATATCTGCGAAGTGGTTATTGTTGGTGTACGGGAAAATGATGAGGATTTTTTTAACATCTTATTACTGCATTAAACGCTTACAGTTCTAATAATTTTTTTAGTTATTTCTTTTGGATTTTCAAAGTAGATCATATTATTTATATACCATAATTTTTTCTCCTCCTTTCTAACATCTATAGTTCTTATTTAATATTATTATCAGGCCTATTACTATTTCTTACTGTATTGCCTAAGATAGTACAATCTTGAATGCTGAGAAATATTCCTGACTTTAATGGGAATATTTCTAGTTTTTCATTACAGATTTTGGTGTACTGTGAAATGCAGACATAAATATTCTTTATTAACTGTGGAAGTTTTAATTCTAATTTAATTGTGGAAGTTTAATTAATTTAATTAAATTGTGGTAATTAAATTAATAGTAATTAATTTCTTAGTAAGCTCTTCTTAGCTTACTAAGAATTTTAACAAATACATGTTGTTGAATTTTTTTAAAAATTAAAATATATTGAGATGAACATATTGATGTCCTCCTTTACTTTTAGTGTGAATTACATAAAGTTCTAAATATTTTATTATCTTTTCCTGAAGCTATTTCCATTCTTTCAATCTTTTGCTATATATTTTTCTGTGAACATACCACACATTTTATATATTGTGCCATTATAATTCACTTGTAAATATTTTATTATTTCTTCTTAACCCAGAAATTATTTAAAAGCTTTTTAAAACTTTAGCTAAGTAATTGGATTATTTCTAGCTACCAGTTTGTTATTGATTTCTGGTTTTGTTGAAGTCAGTATATGTCTGTATCATTTCAGTTTTTCTTAGAAATTTATGAAGATTGTTCTCTGAAGCATAATTGTAGTAAATTTTAAAAAACAATTGTATTTGCAGTAAATATGTATTCTTGTATTTGTTGGGTATATATGTGTAATCATATATATTCTGTTATATGTACCATTAAAACCCTATGTGTCTATTATTATTACTTTTTTGCTACTGTAGTCATTGATTTCTAAGTCATTGTATTAACTTCTTCCACTAAGATTATGGATTTAACAATATCTACTCACATTTCTAATAGTTTTTATTTCATATGTGTCAAAGCTGGATGGTTAGATCTATAAATTTGTAATTTTTGTATCTTGATAGATTGTTATATCTTTATTCTGCTTATAATCTGTTTATAATGTGAATCTTCCTCTTTGCCCAAATTAATAATTTTAGCCTCCACATAGAGTTATTCCATGTTAAGAGTGCCTTACTTGGTCTTTCACTTTGTTTTTTTTTTTTTTTTTT
>NW_024080843.1:179981-354154 GCF_003009895.1 Hyaena hyaena | reverse complement strand
ACAGGCTCCAGGCTCTGAGCTGGCAGTCAGCACAGAGCCCGACGCGGGGCTTGAACCCACGAACCGCGAGATCATGACCTAGGCGAAAGTCGGACACTTAACCGACTAAGCCACCAAGGCGCCCCTGGTCTTTCACTTTGTGAACTAGTATCTTTCTTAAATAGCTATGTCCATCCCTTTATTTTAATTACCCTGTGTCAATTTTGTTTTGGAAGTGTCTCTGGAATATAGTAAGCAGTTAGATTAAAATAACAATATGACAACCTTTTAATAGGAAAATTAACATTTTATATTCATTATGACTATTAAAATGTTTGGACATATTACCTGCTGCTATTTATTATTTTAAACTTATCTTTTAAAAAATAATTTCCTTTTTTATTTATGTTTTTTTGGAGTTGATTCAGTTTTATCCACTTTTTTTCCTTCCCTAGAGATTTAAAAATTACATATTGTATTTCTTTTCCTATATTGGATGACCATTATTTTTTAAAACTCATATGTTTAAATGCATACCACTTTTCTCCTTTCCTAGAGATTTGAAAATTTATATAGTATATTTCTTTTCCTATGTTGGATGGCTATTAATTTTTTAAACTCATATGCTTAAATGGATATACCCTCTCCTAATAAAAGACAATGAACCATAATATGCTATCTATCATTGACATTGGCTTTACCTTCAAATTTTATTTAACTCATTTGGAGTTTAGTTTTAGATTATTAGTAGTTTAAAAGATTTACATGACTGTAAGGATTTATACTTACCCATATGTCCCATTGGTTTCTTTTCTTCTCTTATTTTGTTAATGTATTTCTCCTAAAATCTTTTTTGTTTTCTTTGAGTACTTCCTTGAATATTTTTTTGAATGGATTTCTTAAAATGTCTTCATCTTATCCTTAATTTGATGCTCATTTGGCTAGACTTAGAATGCTGCATCACTCAACTGAGAAGGTGATATCTGAGTAAAGACTTGAAGATAGGGAGGATATCTGGGAGAAGGCAGTCCAAGCAAAAGCAATAGCAAGTGTAAATGCTCCAAAGCATAAGTATGCTTGGCGTGTTCTTAGAATACATATAAGTCTGATAATTTACTTACTGTCTGCTTTCCAATAAGCCTGGAAAGTTTATGACCATGTCTGTCTTATTTTCAATTGTGGACCCAGCATCTGTTTTATTTAGCATTTGTTCAGTGTTGTTGAGTGAATGAATAACCCCAAATCTTTTTTTTATTTATTTATTTATTTATTTATTTATTTATTTGGGAGAGAACAAGCAAGGGAATGGCAGAGAAAGAGAATCTTAAGCAGGCTCCATGTCCAGCATGGAGCCCAACACAGGGCTCAATCTCACAACCATGGGATCATGACCTGAGTCAAAATCAAGAGTTTGACACTTAACCAACTAAGCCACCCAGGCACCCCAACCTCAAATATAAAATAAAAGCCCTGGATCATACCATTCAAGTTCACCATTATATGTTAGTAGCAATAATGATAAAGAACACATAACCATCTCTTGCAATATGATAAACTCACTAAGCATTGAGCCAGGAATTAGTTATACTTGTCAATGAATATTAATATAATTTTTCAAGATGAAGTAAAAATGGGGTTTTGAGGAATCTGATTGTAAGTTTTACAACTGAATTGGAGTACTTTATATATAGTGTATTCTCAGTAAAATTTATTATAGTAGGTGCTCTGTTGAGAGAATGTTAAAAACTATTAAAATACCACTATTATAAACTATATGACTAGACCCATTTTTCAGTTTTAGGTTGCCTTTTATAGGATCATGTGCAGATTTCCTCACATTATTCAATTTAATTTATTTCACTTTCAGAGTACCTTTACTTACTTTTTAAATTGAATGTTGTAAAGAATACATTAAGTACCTGACACTCTGCTACCAACACACAAACACAGACGGGCTGCAGGAATTATTCCTTGAAAATTCACTTATTTATAATAATCTGCATTTTTCTCTTTCCTAACTCCCTTTTGATGCTTCTTCCTGCAGATTACATTTGCTGTTTACAAACTATACTTTGCTTCCCTTTAACGGAGCAATGAAATTCTGTATAAATAAAAAAACAAAAATTATTCACAAGGAGAAGTAATGTTGTTGTAGAAATTATTTTGCAGGGTCATTTTAGAGTTTCAGTATTCTGTAATGAAATAATACTCCTTAGGTTTGGCTTCAGATATCAGAACATCTGAAGGTCTGAATAAAGAGCTTTATATGATAATGAAAAACAAGAGCAGGGGTTTCACATACGCCATACCTGACAGGCACTTTACTGGCAAACAAAAACAAGTACGTTTTAAAAGAAAGATGAAGAGCTGACAAATCATCATTACTCTTTCTAAAACCCATTCCTAAGCATTTATAGTTCTTCTCTTGAGTCTTTAGTTTAGATTACATGAGGCAGAGTTTGCTAATACTTCACATAGTTTACAATTCTAAGAACTCCAAATTCTCCTCAGGGAGTAATCACACTAAATGATGGTTCCGTGGGGCGCCTGGGTGGCTTAGTCGGTTAAGCGTCCGACTTTCACTTAGGTCATGATCTCGCGGTTCGTGGGTTCGAGTCCCGCGTCGGGCTCTGTTCTGACTGCCAGCTCAGAGCCTGGAGCCTCTTTCGGTCTGTGACTCCCTCTCTCTCTGACCCTCCCCTGCTCACGCTGTCTCTCTCTCTCTCTCCTAGAAATAAATTTAAAAAAACCCATAAAAAAATTTAAAAAAATAAATAAATGATGGTTCCGTGAAAAGAGTAGTTACTGCTTCATTGATTTCATATCTGACCACTAAAATCACGAGGCAGATGTCTTTATTTCTACCAGGTACCATTTTCCCCATATGTGTTTTTAGTGTTTTCTACGAAGGAAAGAAGGAAGGAAGAAAGGAAGGAAGGAGGAAAGGAAGGAAGGAAGAAAGGAAGGAAGGAAGGGAAGAAGGAAGAAGGAAGGGAAGAAGGAAGGAAAAAGAAAAATATCCTCAGATTTTAGAATTACTAAATTTCAGTGAAAGAAGCAGGGACTGATGGTAGAAACGTCTCTCAAAAGCAGTACCAATCTGTGAGTAAATTTATGAACAAAAGTACATTTTCAAGTGACATAATATCAAATAGTTAGCTGTCCCCCTCCCTGGCTCCTCACCCCTGTTGCCCTGCCCTTCCAGCCTCCCATCCTTTGATGGTGTTTGAAAGTCAAGAATGACCTGTATATTGGATATCTTTAAGAAGTTTCCATTCGTAATGTTACAGCAGTTCTGATGTGGGATTCAAATTTAGGTATCCCAGACCCGCCAGGATGCAGCTTGGACCCCTTGAGTCTAAACCCGCAGAAACTGAGGTGGGCAGAGGAGGTACTTCATGTCAGAAAGGAAATAAACTCAAGGGACGGCAGGCCCAGAGTGGTAGTATCACTGTATGCAGTAGGTCTGGTGTTCCAAAGACTGTCCCGCTGGCTTACTTTGATTTTCTCACTTTTGCAAAAATGCAGGAAAGATTTCACTTTCCTTCTCACTCTGATTTCAGAAAAATAACAGCTGGAATGCAACAAAGCACCAGTCTGTATTCAGCCTTGGGGAAAGTATGGGGTGGCAGGACCCGGGTGACTAAGAACCCCCACACCATCTTCACGGGACCGGGGCCAGAAGACATTCTCACGAGAGACTGTGGACAGTGACGCCTGATTTTCTGATTTTTAAAAAGAAACTGAAAATCCAGATTTTTGAAAATGTGAATTCTCCTATCAACTTATTTTTTTTTATTGTAAACACTCGGTAGATAGTGAGTATGCCAAATGCATATATTTTTTGAATTAAATCCTGCATGTAGGCCACAGGTTTGCAGCCTCTCTAAGGCCAGTAATTCTATCTCCATTTGGGATAAGGTGAGGGTCAACTGCCCTCCTTCAACAACAACATTATAACTGCAACACTATCTCCTCCTTTCTCCATGAACCACTATCTCTATATGAAATATTTTGAACAGAAAACAAGAACACAAGACAAAAGGCTTGTACTTAGAAGGACAGAAAGAGAAAACACCAGATTTGTTATATGGAAATATATCAAGGTTCTAATACAAATAATCACTAATTCTTGCTTTATAAACATACTGCTTATATAGCCAATATTACTTTTAAAGTGCTGAAATTTGTCAGAGAGAGATTGTCAATGTGGTGAGACAATTTCTCTCCCTTGCCTCTTTAGGTCAAGTGTTAATCTCGTAAATACCCATATTTACATCTTAGATTCCTGTTGCAGAAAACCAAAACCAAAACCATAAAACACAGTTTTGTCTAAAACAAGTATAAAATTACAAAAGGAACCGATCTGACACTAGTATTTAGTGACTCCCCATTACAAGAAAAGATTTTAAAACAGAAAACCCAAAATGCTATCCAAATAATATCAAACATCAAGTGAATCTTCAGTTACTGGGCATTCACTGGTGTACTATTAGTAATTTATTAATGAAGTGAGCTGAAAACCCATAATCCTATAGGCTCTTTCTTTCTGAAAAGCTGGACCACTCAATGGACAGCAACATGTTTGTCTAACACTATGTCAAATTCTCTTTTCATTTGTTTTGCGTAGCACCCTTTTCTCTTGCCTATTTTCCAGGGCTTCTGCTGACATGTCACAGCCTTGGGATTCACTGTCAGCCTTACTGGCTTGGATTCTTTTTCCTCTTACCTCTTTTAAAGAGGCCCTGTGACAAGGGGGGTGTGGGTGGACAGAGGAACAAGCATGCTTCTTGATTTAGCCCACCCAACTTCACAGAACCAACAATTTTTCAGCATGTGCTTTCTTATGCACCAGCTCCACCTGACTGTGTTGTACCTGGTGCGTGACCTTCAGTTGAAAATTCCAGCAGCGTGTGCAACTTGTCTTTGGCAAATGAATTGTAAGTATGCCAGCTGCCAGATGTCTTCATTTTTAAAACACCTTCAAAACTGCTGCTGGCACAGTTCCATAAGCAAAACAGGCTAAGCTGTAACTCTAGTTTCCATGCTGTGAGCAAAAGAAGAGGGGGTGAGGGAAGCAGATGGAGGCAAGAGAAAAATGCATTGCCTTCACATTTTGAAAAAGAGTATATGTGAAAGTGAAAACAGATTTGGCTATCCTTATCAGTCAATATTTGGATAAAGAGTTATCCATGACCTTTCATATGTTCAAAATGCACATGAATAGTCACTTTACACTACATAGTCATTTGAAATATGATGGTTTTGTGAGCCCGACAAAATAATGATGATATACTTTCCTAAAAAAGAAGACTTCTGGCTCTTAAGGTAGTAAATAGATGTAAGCCTAGAAAGAGCTATCAAAAATTAAATAATTCTTTTTTTTTGGTCTTTCAAGAATACAAATTTTCTTGCTCTCAACAGTAGAATTTTGAAGTGGGAGAGTCACGAAGGAGCTTCTAGATGCCAGAGGATGGCCCTCAATTCCTATCCTGTCCAAAGTCTCCTTTCAAAACCTTCTGATGGCTTAAATAATTAAGATATGCATATAAGGGGACAAATGTAAAGAGTAAGGCATGTTGCAAACATTTAGAATGATTAGCATTCCTAAAAATTTGTGATGTCTGCATTACTTTGGAAATAACTGACACCTAGGGAATGGATACTACATAGATGATACAAGCAAGTAAAAATTATTGAAAAAACAGTGATACTGAATTGGGACCTGACAAGGTTTATAGAACAAAAACAGATATTCACACTTGAGCCTAGGGAAAAGCCAGAATATGGCAATTTAAGATCAAGTCAAACTGGGGGCGCCTGGGTGGCTTAGTCTGTTAAGCGTCCGACTTTCGCTTAGGTCATGATCTCGCGGTTCGTGGGTTCAAGCCCCGCGTCGGGCTCTGTGCTTACTGCCAGCTCAGAGCCTGGAGCCTGTTTCAGTCTGTGACTCCCTCTCTCTCTGACCCTCCCCTGCTCACGCTGTCTCTCTCTCTCTCTCCTAGAAATAAATAAAACATTAAAAAAAAAAAAAAAGATCAAGTCAAACTGATTTAAAGAGACTTCTTTCAATCAGGATCTTTTGATAGCTCTCATAATAGAAATGAAGATATCCTAAATAAACTTCATGATGGAATAAAATTAAAAGTAAACTGAGCAAGGAAAAGAAAGAAAGACTTGCCAATGACATATATTTTTTTCATTAAGCTTTAAGTAAATTGTGCTATCCATCACTAATTCATAATATATAAGCTTATCTTTAAGTGACTAGACATCTCCACTTGGAAAGAATATGGACATATATGGGGTGCCTAAGTGGCTCAGTTGATTGAGTTCAACTTTTGATTTTGGCTCAGGTCATGATCCCAGGGTGTGGGATTGAGCCCTGCATCAGGCTCTGTGCTGAGTATGGAGTCTGCTTAAGATTCTCTCTCTCTCTCTCTCTGTCTCTCTCTTTCTCTCTGTGTTTCTCCTCTACTAGGGTTCTCTTTTTTTTTTAAAAAAGGGGGTGGGGGTGCCTGGGTGGCTCAGTCAGTTAAGCATATGATTTTGGCTCAGGTCATGATCTCATGGGTCATGGGTTCGAGCCCCATGTCTGGCTTTGTGCTGACAGCTAGCTCAGAACCTGGAACCTGCTTCAGATTCTGTGTCTCCCTCTCTCTCTGACCCTCCCCTGCTCACACTGCGTCTCTCTCTCTCTCAGAAAAAAAAAAGAATATAAACATGCCTGAAAAGTGATGGGAACTATATATAGGAGACACACTGCAATGAATCCCAAGAAGGGAAATGAAGGCTTACAGAGAGGACATGTGCTTACAAAAGTAAGTGCGAGGCACTAGTCATAAAAGGACATATGCCACTGGTAAAATTACAAAAACAGGGGTTTGCTTTTCTGACTTCTAAGTCTATAGTCTTTCACACATATCTTTCAATTAATTGCAACATTCTCTGTACATGCCTTTCCTCTTCCCACCTCTGTGGATGACAACAGCATAAACATTTTTTCTATCTTTACCATTCATTCCTGTTTATTGAATTTTTGTCCATCCTTTAAGCTTTGGCTCACATGCAAGCATTTCCATGAACTTTCCCCAATTTCCTCCACCTCCACTGAAAGAAAGATACTTTCTTCCCTATGTTTCTTTCCTATGTTATTCTCATAGTGTTACCCTTTGCTTTTTATATTCTTATCTGTCTCCTGTGTAGTCTGTGAGCATCTTGAGAACTGAAATCATGTCTCATATGCTTCAAAGACCCAGAATACCTAGTACGCCATGCATATCCTGATATCTCAGTAAGTGCCAGAATAGAACTGGATGCCTTCTAGTCTTTGGGTCAGTCAGCAGTACCCTCATCCTGTCTTCTCTGTATAATGAATCACACAGTATGCCTTTTTTATGCCTGAAGACTAATTTCTCAAATAGATTCTATTTTTGTTACATTTGTTCTATTTGTTTCATTATTAATTTGTGGGTAAACAGTGTAATGGATAATATGAAATGTGGCTTCCAAGTAATCTACATCAGATTTTAAAAGAAGTGAGGACCTTAAATTAAACAGCATTGGAGTAGGTAGAAAGATAAATTTTCTGGCTATTTCAGTGCTCTCGATTTATAACTGAACAATTACACACAGAGCTATGCAATAACACATATAAAGAAAAGTAAGGTTAAAAAGAAAGGAAAATAATAATAAAAATCATTACAAAGAAAGTAAACTAATGGTTACATGTATACCAAAAGCATTTGAAAACCAAGAAGTATTAAAAATGCACTTTGTAAACATTTCTCCCAAACTGAGAAATATAAACAGGTTTCTTGAAACTGGTGTGTGTTTTTTTTAACAGTCAACTCATATTTTAGTTTGGCTCCAAGTTTCCCACAAGGGCATGAGAACACCACTCTGAAACCTCTTAAGAATTGCCAAAGGGAGTCTGGCCTGAGCTTCGTGAATGCTCTAACTGATGGGACTGAAGGAGAACCTTGGCAGCAGCAGGAGATAAAAAGACACCCAGAAATTAAAATTGAAGTTAATTATAGTACTTACAGATTTTTCCCTAGACCTGATTCTTGGTGTTCAACAAAGAAGAAAAGCTCTCAACACAACTTCAACATGACAATGCCATCACCACACCTAAGCCTTTTCTTGGGGACTGGGGAGGGGCAAGACTTGAAGATATTCCTGTCACTAAAGCTGTCTGGGAGAACTTGGGGGTATTTAAGAAGACTTCATTTATGGCTAGTGACAGAAAATTGATCAAGAATGATCTTACTCATGTCCAAATAGATAGTTTTATTTTTCTGAACCTAGAAAACTCGCTTGAGCTTTATTCTCCCAGACTTTAGGGGTGCCCTGTGGGATACGATTTGTGTGATTAGTAGATAAGCAATTGTTGCACTAGGAACTTTCATCAGTTTTTTTTTTATCCTTTTAATTATGTGCAGTTCAGAGTCTGATGATCCAGATTAGGGAGGCAGCACTTAATATGTAACCAGCTGTTTGAACTGAAGCAACTTACCTATGCTCTCTGAGCCTCTGTTTCTTCATCGCTAGGATGAAGATAACTATACTTGCTTCATACCACTGCCACGTGTCTACGTAAGAATTTTATCAATATTGTACAGAGTATAAAGTAGACATAGTGACAAAATATATTTATTATGGACAACTTCTGCTACCTGGATATATATTTCCTTAAGAGCACATTATTTACTTAATTATTGATTCGACTTGTTTCCAATCACCTCACCTGAAAAAGTTTAGGAAATAACATCATTCTGGACTTTATTCTGTCCCAAAAGGAAGAAATGATTGGCAAAGTGTCATGGGGCAAAGTGAAGCAAGCAATGTTGGGATTAGATGGGCTAGTATAGACCCTTGCAACACAAAGTAGGTGTTAGGACTAAGCAATACTGCATAATCTGGGAGCTTGTTAGAAATGCAGACTTCTAGGCCCCACCCAGACCTACAGAATGAGAATCTGCACTTTAACAAGATCACCTACTGATTTGTATGCATATTAACACTTGAGAAAGCACTGTTTGGAATTCAGAAAAATTGATTTTTAAAAGTTAAGATACAAGATCTAGATTATTCAGTGGACACAGATCTTAACAAAAAGATTAGTTCAAAAAGGAAAAAAAATCCTTAAGACCAAGAAAATTGTCTCTCATTGGCACAGAAGTGAGCATTTAAAATTAAAAGAAAAAATATCCATGTCTGGGCTTTCTGATGAGCTCAGATTTTAAAACAAATTTAAAGAAGGTGGAAGGAGGATGTGGCAAATTAAAGATGGCCACAAATTCTTCTCTACTCTTTTTATTAAGAGGTGGAAACTAATCTTCTGGCCTTGAATGTGGACTGGAGTTAGTCATTAAGTCTAGTTGATGTTTTCTAAATATGTTTTAATTTCGGTCTTCCATTTTCTCTCTTCGTGCTGACTCAGTTCAGGCTTTATCATCTCTTACCTATACTAATGGGAGAACCTCTCAACTGCTCTTGTTGCTGTCAGGCTGCTCATTTTTTTAAGGTTTTTCATTTTAATGTCAGTGTAGTTAACATACAGTGTTATATTAGTTTCAGGCATATAATACAGTGAGTCAACAATTCCATATATCACCTGGTGCTCATCATGACAAGTACACTCCTTAATCCCCATCACCTATTTAATCCATCTCCCCCACCTCCCCTCTGATAACCATGAATTTGTTTTCTATAATTAAGAGTCTGTTTCTTGGTTTGTTCCTTGCTCTTTTACCCTTTGCTCTTTTGTTTTGTTTCTTAAATTCTACATGTGAGTGAAATCATACGGTATTTGTCTTTCTCTGCCTTTTTTCGCTTAATATTATACTCTCTAGCTCCATCCATGCCATTGCAAATGGCAAGATTTTATTCTTTTTTATGGCTGAATAATATTCGTGTGTGTGTGTGTGTGTGTGCGTGTGTGTGTGTGTGTTATCTTCTTTATCCATTAAACAACCAGTGGACATTTGGGTTGCTTCTGTATCTTGGCTATTGTAAATAATGCTACTATAAACATAGGGGTACATGTATCCTTTTGAATTAGTGCTCTTGTATTCTTTGGGTAAACGCCCATTAGTGATTGCTGGATTGTATGGCAGTTCCATTTTTAACTTTTTGGGAAACCTCAATACTGCATCAGTTTGCATTCCCATCAACAGTGCATAAGTGTTTCTTTTTCTCCATATCTTCATCAATACCTGTTGTTTCTTAAGTTGTTGATTTTAGCCATTCTTACAGGTGTGAAGGTGATATTGTTTTGATTTGCATTTCCCTGATGGTAAGTGATGATGAACATCTTTTCATGTGTCTGTTAGCCATCTAGATGTCTTCTTTGAATTTTTTAAAAATGTTTTATTTATTTTTGAGAGAGAGATAGAGACAGCGTGAGCAGGGGAGCATCAGAGAGAGGGAGTTATAGAATCCGAAGACAGGCTCCAGGCTCTGAGCTAGCTGTCAGCACAGAGCCCGACGCGAGGCTCGAACCCACAAACTGTGAGATCATGACCTGAGCCGAAGTCGGACGCTTAACTGACTGAGCCACCCAGGCGCCCCCTGGATATCTTCTTTGGAGAAATGTCTTTTCATGTCTTCTGCCCATTTTTAATTGAGCTATTTGGTTTTTTCGCTGTTGAGTTTGAGAAGTCCTTTATAGAGTTTGGATACTAACACTTTATCTGATGTGTCATTTCCAAAAATCTTCCATTCCATAGGTTGTCTTTTAGTTGTGTTGATTATTTCCTTCACAGTGCAGGTTTTTATTTTGATGTAGTCCCAATAGTTTATTTTTGCTTTTGTTTCCCTTGCCTCAATAGACATATCTAGAGAAAAGTTGCTAAGGTTGATATTAAAGAGGTTACTGCCTGTGTTCTCTTGTAGGATTTTTATGGTTTCAGGTCTCACATTTAGGTCTTTAATCCATTTTGAATTTACTTTTGTGTATGGTATAAGAGATTGGTCCCGTTTCTTTCTTTTGCATGTTGCTGTCCGGTTATTTGAACACCATTTGTTGAAGAGGCTGTACTTTTTTCCATTCAATATTCTTTCTTGCTTTGTCAAAGGTTAATTGACCAGGGGTGTCTGGGTGGCTCAGTCAGTTAAGCATCGGAATCTTGATTTCAGCTAAGGTCATGATCTCATCGTTGTGAGTTTGAGCCCCATGTCAGGCTCTGTGTTGGCAGTGTGGAGTTGGCTTGGGATTCTCTGTCTCTCTCTCTAACCCTCCCTTGTCTTCTATCAAAAATTAATAAATAAACATTAAAAAAGATTAATTGACCATATAGTTGTGGGCTTATTTCTCGTTTTTTTTTTTTACTCTGTGTCACTGATCTATGTGTATATTTTTGTACTAGTACCATACTGTTATGATGACTACAGCTTTGTAATATAACTTGAAGTTTGGAATTGTGGTGCCTCCAGCTTCACTTTTCTTTTTTAAGATTGCTTGGTTATTCAGGGATTTTTGTGGTTCCACACAAATTTTAGAATTGTTTGTTCTAGTTTTATGAAAAATGCTGTTGGTATTTTCACAGGGATTGCATTAAAGTTGTAGAGTGCTTTGGATAGTATAGACATTTTAACAATATTTGTTCTTTGATTCCATGAGTATGGAATATCTTTCTATTTCAGATTGTTCATTTTAAATGAAGAATTGGCTTAATACAGATACAATGAATGAAAGAATGAATGGATATTTATAAACTGAGTATATTACTTCATGAGCTAATGACTTTCCTGTCATTGGAAATTTTAAAACACTGAATGAGTATACATCTTCTCATTTTTTAAAAAGGCAACCATTTTTTTTCTCCTGCTGTAGAATGATACAATTTTATTTTAAGGTAGATTAATTTTAATTTTTTTAATTCTGAAGTAGCTACATATAATGTAGTCTTGGCTTCAGGAGTAGATTCCCATGGTTCATCACTTACATATGACACCCAGTGCTCATCCTAATAAGTGCCCTCCTTAATGCCCATCACCCATTTAGCCCAACGCCCCACCTATCACCCCTCCAGCAACCCTCAGTTTGTTCTCTGTATTTAAGAGTTTCTACGGTTTTCCTCTCTCTCCGTTTTTATATTATTTTTCCTTCCCTTACCTCATGGTCATCTATTAAGTTTCTCAAATTTCACATATGAGTGAAGTCATATGATATCTGTCTTTCTCTGACTGACTTATTTCGCTTAGTATAATACCCTCCAGTTCCAACCACGTTGTTGGAAATGGCGAGGTTTCCTTCTTTCTCATCGCTGAGTAGTAAAAAGCAACCATTTTTAACAACATATTTTTATGTTTATTTATTTTTGAGAGAGAGAGAAAGACAGAGCATGAGTAGGGAAGGGCAGAGAGGGAAGGAAACACAGAATCTGAAGCAGGCACCAGGCTCTGAGCTGTTAGCACAGAGCCCCATGCGGGGCTTGAACTCACAAACTGTTAAATCATGACCTCAGCGAAGTCAGGGGCTTAACCAATCGAGCCACCCATGCACCCCAAGGCAAGTATTTTTAAAGTCTTACTTGGTTTGACTCTATTTTTACATCATTAAGATTCTCTTATTGCAAAATGAGTTAAGAGAGCACATTGGAATTGTGTATAAATTCTGAAAGGGCTTTCCTGACATTGTATATGTATTGATCACAACATTTCTTTACATTCTAGGAAGGGTACAACCAAGAATGAGGAAAAGAAGGCCATATAAGAAGTGAAAATATTTACAGGCCTTTTTTGTTTTGTTATTTTTATTGTTTAATTTGGCTATTATTGTTAATCAAATAAAATATTACAAATGGAGAGAAACCTGCATTTCCTTTTCTAATACAAAGTCTACTTTGCACATTGCATGTGTGTATGTGTATGTGTGTTTATTCCTTCCAGAACTCATCCATACACAGACATACATTGTTTGCCAATAGCAGCATGTGTATGTTTCAGATCTTGCTTTTACAGACATATCTTAATATATGCTATGAAGTTACATGGCTTTGAAAATCATCATCTATTTACTGTTTCACCTCTTTGACCTACCACACCTTTACTCTCCATTCCTCATTCATTTAAGTTCACGCTGCTTCCAATTTTTCTAGTTTTAAAGTTGCTAGGAACAACCCAGTGCTTATTGCAACTTCCTTCTTCTGAACCCTGTTCTCAGGCTAAATTCCTACTGTGAGATTATTGGCCTCAAATATTTTAATGTTCAAGTCTATACTGTCAGCTGTGTTTTCACAGCCCTCCCACCCCCACTTCAAAGAGGTTTCAAGGAAACCTCAACAGCATTAAATATTATGTGAAAAAAATATTTTTTGCTAACTTGCCAGACAGAAAAATAGTACCTCATGACTGTTTGATTTTGTTTCTAGTTAGGATGGACATTTCCCTCCATTTCTTCTTAGTAATTCCATTTTGCTGTTGTTGTTTGAATTGCCTGTCCTGCTATAGGTGTATATGCCTATTTGTTATATATAATCATGTATTAAGATTAGAAAACCTACAAGGTTATCATTTGATGAAACATCTGCCTAACTGACCAATGAATTGATGCCAGCCACAGAAATTTATGACTCACACTGTGGGTTTTACAAACCTATGACTGGTAGATACTTTTCCTTTTTGGAGTGACTAAGGTCACTATAGATCAGGACCTGTTCTGGTCACTAAGGATACCACCATGACCCCTGAGCCTTTCTAATTCCCATCCTCTACAGAACAGACACGAGGCCACTCACTCACTTCCCCAACCCTGCTCACTTTACTATTTTCCCCTGCCTTCAATCACATGGAATGTATCCATCCTTTGGGGAAAAGTATTCCAGAGCTACACCTTTGATAAAGAGCTAGCAGAACAACACAAAGACAAACAGCAAGGAAGAGAGATACTGATATAGTGACAATGGCCAATGAGATAGAGGGCTGAGAGGAAAAAACATGTGTCTAATTGTCCATTTCTTACAGATTATCTAGCAGCTGGTGCAGAACTTCTCTACTATTCTTCAGTTGGACACCTGTTCACTATGTAATTTAACCTTTTTGGACTTCAAGAATTGGAGTAGTTGATTTCTAAGATCCCTTCCAATTCTATTATTCTTAATCCTATACTATACAGATGTAATATGGAGGTTATGTCCATAAGAAATGAACCTATGTATTGATAAGGTCAATATTGTTTTGTTTTGTTTTTTAATTCAGATAGAATTGACATATAACATTATATTAGTTTCAGGTAAATAGGTCAGTATCTGACAGCAACATTTCTGGATAAAATTATATATGAATTCCCATTTCTGTTAAGACACAACCAAATTGCCCTTTCAGAAGTTTGCGCCAATTTGTACTTCCATCACCAGTATTAGTTTTTGCTTTTTAGTATGCTTTTTTAAAATTTTATTTTAAATGTGTCTATCTATCTATCTATCATCTATTTAATTAGATAGAGTGTGCATGAGCAGTGGAGGGGCAGGGAGAGAGAGAGAGAGAGGGAAAAAGAGAATCCCAAGCAGGCTCCAGAAAATTATGACTTGAGCCAAAATCAAGAGTCAGACATTTAATCGACTAAGCCACCCAGATGCCCCTTTTGCTTCTTGGAATGCTTTTGACCTTGAGTATTACCATGCTTCTTAATCTTTGTAGGTAGATCACTGCTAGAAATTATCCATTGATATTCTTGCACAACTTTGCCAAGATACAAGTTTAAAGATATTCACTATGGCACTGTTTATACCAGCAAGAAGACAGAAACAATCTAAGTGCTCCCAAAGGGGGCCCAAATTAAATGAATTATAGTGAAGTCATAAAAAATGCAATGTTGTTAAAAAGAATGAAATAAATATGTACATGCCAATATGATGAGCTCCAATGTATACCACTAAGTGAAGAAGATAAGGTTCAGAATAGTGTGTATGGTATGATCTGGGGAATAATAAAACATTGTAGATCTGGTCTATGATAGTTATTTTTTCAGGGAAAGTAAACACAAAATACTATTAACTGTAGTGATCTTTGGGGAGAGTAACATTGCCTGGTGGGAGTGGATGTGAAGAGGATGGTTTCACTTTAGTCTCTTTCTTTACTGCCTGGATATTTAAAAAAAAAATTTTTTTTTAAATGTTTATTTATATTTGAGAGAGAGAGAGTGAGAGAGAGAGAACAAGCTCGTGCGAGCAAGTGGGAGAGGAGCAGAGAGAGAAGGAGGCAAAGAATCTGAAGCAGACTCCAGGCTCTGAGATGTCAGCACAGAGCCTGATGCAGGGCTGGAACTCAAGAACCAGGAGACATTTAACCAACTGAGCCACCCATGTGCCCCTGCCTGAGTGTTTTTATCAAGTGCATGACTCACTTTACAAAACAGTGTAAATACAATCTTTGAATGTAATGATAGCTAATTCCTCCAAATGAAATCTTTTTTACAAATGTGTATCTCACCAAGTAATGGTTTGGTAGAAATAAATTGAAGAGGTGCCTGGGTATCTCAGTTAAGCGTCTGCCTTTGGCTCAGGTCATGATCTTACAGTTTGTGAGTTCGAGCCCTGCATCAGGCTGTCTGCTCTCAACACAGAGCCTGCTTCAGATCCTCTGTGCTCCTCTCCCACTTGGCACTCTGTCTCTCTCAAAATAAATAAATAAATAAACAAACTTAAAAAAAGAGAAATGAACTAAAAATATCCTCCATTTGCTAACTCACCAAAGCGGGAGGGAGGGGAGATGGGAAAAAGAAAGGACACTGAGGAAAACACATTCTCCTTTATTTAAAGATTTAGCCTTACCTTTCTTTTTTATTGTGATTTTGTAAATATAAAGCATATAGACCTTGCAAGAGTAAGACTCAGTTTTCTTATTGTTTTGGGGGTTAACAAACCCCCAAATGTTTGAATTATAAAAACCCAAATTACTCAGACTTATTAATTAGGGAACAATTATTTAATTTCTAATAGGATTCTTAAGTGTAAAATAAAATAGACTTTATACCAGGTTTCCCTTAAATAGCCATCTAGCATATTTAAAGAATGTTTGATTTGCAAAAAAATGTGTTTATATAGAACTCAGTTGTGAAAGCTGTGAGGCACACCTATCTACAGCAGATTAATGGGAATACGCCCTCATGTAATAATGTGCTGAGACATTACTAATAAATCAGGTGGTGTCTAGATTTTGGGCAAGCAATTCACTCATGTGAATTCCTTTTAAGACTAGGTCCTAGTGTTATTACTTCCACAGTGCATGGCAGTGTACTGTAAAACTGTGAAAGGTACATTAGGAACCTAAGAGCCTTATTTCTTGGGAACTTCAGAAACCTGAGGGAATATATTTAATAGACAAAAGACAATCTTAGAATACATGATGTTTGTAACAGTAGATACTTATTTTATATGTTACCTATTGCATGTTATATACATTTATTTCCTCACACATTGTGTGCGTGTTTATGATTATAAGCACAATATAGAGAGAACATAGAAAGAAATGCAGAAACACTCCTAAGAAATTGGGATGACATGGTAGGAATGAGGAGTCACTGTGGGTTTTTATGGTATACTTTATATGCTTCGTTTTTTTAAAATGTTTGTTTATTTTTTATTTTTATTTTTTAAAATTTTTTTAATGTTTTATTTATTTCTAGGAGAGAGAGAGAGAGACAGCGTGAGCAGGGGAGGGTCAGAGAGAGAGGGAGTCACAGACTGAAACAGGCTCCAGGCTCTGAGCTGGCAGTCAGCACAGAGCCCGACGCGGGGCTCGAACCCACGAACCGCGAGATCATGACCTAAGCGAAAGTCGGACGCTTAACCGACTAAGCCACCCAGGCGCCCCAAAAATGTTTGTTTATTTTTGAGGGAGAGAGAGAGACGGAGACAGAGTGTGAGCAGGGGAGGGGCAGACAGAGACAGAGACACATAATCTGAAACAGGTTCTAGGCTTGGAGGTGTCAGCACAGAGCCTAACATGGGGCTTGAACTCATGAGCTGTGAGATCATGACCTGAGCTGAAGTTGGACTCTTAACCAACTGAGCCACCTAGGTACCTCTAGATGCTTCTGTTTGATTTGTGAGTTTCTAAAGTACACATGTTGCTTTAATGTCTAAAAGCAAATAAAGACAAAAAAATAACAATGAGACAGAAACCAGGATGATAATACTGAGTCATTTACCCAAGTTTATAACAAAATGGTTGAACTGGTTGAGTTTGCACTTTTCTGAATTAAAGTACACATATTTAAGTTAGGATCTTACCTAAGGTCCAGTATAATCACAAACATTCAGGATGCCTCTATTTCCTTTAGCATAGGTCAAGTTCTAAAAGAAAGCTTCAGGACATGGATAATCTACCAGCAGTCCTTTGCCTTTTACCTTTTTACCAATGTTTTTAAAAGGCAATAAATACACTACCAGAGAAGCCCACCAATTAATTATTGACTGCAGTTTAGTATGCAAAAAAACAAGGTCATTGTCTTATCCACTGTTTCTAAAGGTGTTTTCCCTAATAACATATTTTTTTTAAGAAAAAGTAAATATGTGGGTAAATATATTTGGAAAATGATGGATTTAACAATATCAAACAATTTTTAAAAAAACTTTTTTTTAATGTTTTATTTATTTCTGAGAGAGAGAGAGACAGCGTGAGCAGAGGAGGGTCAGAGAGGGAGTCACAGACTCTGAAACAGGTTCCAGGCTCTGAGCTGGCAGTCAGCACAGAGCCCGACGCGGGGCTCCAACCCACGAACCGCGAGATCATGACCTAAGCGAAAGTCGGACGCTTAACCGACTGAGCCACCCAGGTGCCCCTCAAACAATTTTTTTTAATAGCTGGACTTCTCTAATACTCAAGAGCAGGAAGATGAGGTCTGCAGAATCTCCCAAACTATTTGAAGGAAGTCATATATCGAAGGCCAGCCTAGTGGCTTGCATATTGTGGAATTGCCAGCTAGCGTTTGATGAATGAAGGAAAGGGCATGAGGAAGTTAAGGTGAGGAAAAGGAGCTAGAGTACATAGTACTCAGAGTAGATAGTACATGGAGTATGTCATTATCATTGTCCTACTTCCCTGCAGCTTTGTACTGTCTGTCTAAATCATTATAATGAGCATTGATTTCAGAGTCTAAATTTTGGGCAAACGAAATTAATTTCTACCACAAATTACCTGCTGGGGTTGTAAAAGGAAATACAACTTCCCCAGCCTTAAAGAGTTTGATTCAGATGATCTAAAGTGGGATCTAGGAAATATATTTTTAACAAGCAGGTAGTTCTAATCCTTGTGATTTAAGAATTAGGTTGATAAACACTGATTCATGAAAATAAAATTTAGATATTTTATATATAGGCTAAAAATAAAATGGGACAAATTAATTTACTTCCAAATGATCAGGTTTTTCAAAGTGGAACACATCTGAATAGGAATCAATATCATCTTGAGGATGGTTTAAACAAGCAAATGATCTAATTCCAAATGCAAAGTCGAACGTTTGAAGACCTCACCTTTGTAGTCAAATTTCTCATTCTAATCTGAATACGTCCTACAGACCAATTTAGTCACAAAGCTTTGGACTGTGCTTATTCTGTGCTCTTGGTCTGGAATCACAGTTCTTTCAACTGAATTCACAGTACTTCAGAGTTAGTGAAAGCCTTCACTAGCTCCAACTGAAGTGGTTCAGGGTAATTAAGAATCACATTCAGGTGTGCCTCCTGGGTCTAACCCTTATTAGTTGTATGGTTTTGATAGGATCACTGAGTCTCTGTAGATCTCAGTTTTCTCATCTGTAAAATAGACTATTATTTGCATTTATATCAAATAGTTGTTAGGATTAAATTAAAGGAAGTAATTTATTTAAGGTACATTATTTAGTAGCCATTTGTGCACTGATATACTGCCTTCTATGTGTGGAATTTTTTTGGTTTTGGTGTTTGTCTAAAATGCCAATAAACACATTCCTCTGCCTGACATTGAGGAGCAATTTAATGTACTACACAGTATTATTTATTATTTTGATATTCATTTACTATTAATAAATATTTCCCATTTTTAAAATCATTGATAAGAATCTAACAAATGACTTAGAATCAAGCCTACTTTTGGAAAAAATATGGAGGACAGTGTGATTTCAAATGTTTTATTCATTGACTCCATGACCTATGAAAATGTCCTGTACAATTCAGTAATTTAGTAGATTTGTTAACAGTTTTCATATTTCCTGTCCTATGTGGAAGTAGGGCAAAAGTCGTTTGTTAACTTTTATGGCCTCATCTGAAAAATGCAGTCTTCGTAGCATCAAAACATAAACACCAACTGACCATTTTATGTTAATGGCATTTTGTAACTTCCTCCTAAACCCTTTTCCTCAATAGACCTCAGTGTATAACTGACCTTCCCCAATCTTATGATGTATAAATAACCAATAAAAACCCACAAACAATTCAAATGTTTAGTCAATGGAGCAAAAAATAATCTCAATTCTCTTTCTTTTTCTTTCTTTTTATGAGTAATTATCTGGGGATATATGTGCATATATATATACATCTCCACACTGAAAGGGAGTCAAGATTGTGCCATGACTAAAGGTCTTGGTGATTCAATGACTATCCATCAGTGATGACTCAAATTTCAACCAAAGTAAGCCCTTCTTAATCACCAGATCCTTCCAGCCATCTGGAGAGGTAAACTCAGAGAGAGGCAGGAATTATTTCAGATTAAATCCATGTAATTCACCATTAAGCCAATTTAACTTCCAGAATATTAGGTTATATTCAATATCATTGATTTTACAGCTTAAATAGCATGCAAAATGCTATATTGAATTCACACTATTACAGGAAAAAAATCTAAAAGAAAGTGCTTTTAATTTACATATCCAGCATAAAGAAGACTCATCTATAGATGTATGTACTTTAAATCATTAGTGCTTGAACTTGATAATTACAAAACAGGTTGTTCATCTTATTCTCTTGACTATAGTCCCCTAAAGCCAATCTAAACTAACAAAAACTGAGCCATTAAAATATACATTCTCCTAGACATTTTCATCTGCTTCTCAACAAACTCTGAAGTCAGTTTGGTAAAATAAAGTCACTTTCATATAGCTAGACTGCTCAGGAGGGCCTTCAAAAGAAAAGGAAACAACTATATAAGTGTTTCATCCACCTTGGTTGCACATTGGAGTCACTGAGGAGCTTTAAAAATATCTGATGTCTTTGAGTCACCCCCAGAGATTTGATGTAATCAGTCTGGAGTACACCCTAACCACTGGGATTTTAAAAAGCTTCACAGCCAAGGTGGAAAGCCACTGATCTCAGCACCATTTCATGCCTGAGGAAATGAAAAACAGTTTCCTATTCCTCCCTAAGGATCAGGGGATATGGTAGGCTGAAATGTGGTCCTTAAAGATGTCTACACTTTAATATCTAGAATGTGTGAATGATACCTTGGATGGCCAAGGCTATGAAGTGGGACTTTATCCTGGATTATGTGGGTGGGTCCTTATGAGAGGGATGAAGGAGAAGTCAGTGTCCAACAGAAGGTATGTGACAAGAAGCTGTGGGATAGGGAAAAAGAAATGTGAATATGTTCTGCTGCTTGCTGGATTGGAAGATGGAGGAAGAAGCCACAGGCCAAAGGATGGGAATGGCCTCTGGAAGCTGGAAAGGTCGAGGAAACAGATTCTCCCTTGGAGCCTCTAAAAATAATGCAGCTGTATGGACTCGTTTTAGACATCTGGCTTCCATAACTATAAGATAATAAATTTGTGTTGTTTAAAGCCACTGAGTTTGTGATAATTTATTACCACAGCAATAGGAAAATAATATAGGGGAGGATGAGTTCGGTCCTAGAGCTACTGGAAAGAGTCTGATGGGAGTTCTTTGGCTGAAAAATACCCCAACACCGGAAAACTCAGTGAGAAAAGCCAAATTGCTATCACCCACATTTTTATTAAATTTTAAATTAAATTTCTAATTTCTTAAACATTTGCTAATCCTTATTTTTTATATGCAATAATACTTTTGTAACGTAGAATCTTTTTTAATTAGAAACTAAATGTCATGTTATTACTGCCAAGCGAAACCTCAGATTAAAGCAAATAAATGACAATGTAGACAATCATTTCTGAAAAGCTAACCCGGAGATTGACTGGGTTTTCAAGCTTGCAGGTCCTTGTCTTGGTTTTGGTAGTTTCAAAGTTTTATTTGGTAGATTCTTATGAACATGTGTCATGGTGAAGACACCCTTTTGGTGTTTACCATCTACCACCACTCACTTTTGATGAACAAAAGGAAAGCCACTAGGCTACAAGAACCAGTCATATTTTGATCTTTCAAGCTTTGACTGGACTGTCTTCTGATGTTCTCTGGTGTCAGACTCAGGCTCCCATACAGTTTGAACATTAATAGCCTAGAAAATGTGGCTTTTGCCTTACAGTTCTATCATGATTCCCTTTCAATTAAACTATTAACCCTAGGGGTGCCTCGGTGCCTCAGTCAGTCAAGCATCCAACTCTTGGTTTCATCTCAGGTCATGATCTCACAGTCCTTGAGGTGAAGGCCCATATCGGGCTCTGTGCTGGTGGCGCAGAGCCTGCTTGGGATTCTCTCTCCCTCTCTCTCTCTCTCAAAATAAATAAATAAATAAAAGTAAAAAAAAAGAAAAAAAACCTCTTAACCCTAAAATTAAGTTAGATTACTTATGTTAAATTGCCCAGGGAGGTGGTCCATTTAAAATAATTGTTCAATAAATCTTACTGCTCTTTACTCTAGAATATAAATAAAATCATTAAGAGATGAGAAGGCCTGAAAAGAAGCCAAATCAAACTATTATGATTTGTATGTTCACAGACAACTTCTTTAACTCCCTTGAGTTTTATTTAACTCACAAATCTATGTAAGGCAATATAAAAAATATCCCTATTTTTGTTTTTGGTAGCCTGAGCCTGCAAATTTTCTAATTTAATTGTTACTGGCATTATTATCAGGGATCAATCTGGGGCTGTCAGCCAGTTCCAATAGGGGCACAATCTCTATTAATGACTCAACAGTATGCACACATTCCTGCCAGAATAATCACCTGCCAACCACAGAAAAAGGTTCTCTAGCATATTCCTCTAGGAAAATGTACATATTGCTTAACCAAATAATCTCCCCACTGATAGTATTTTATTTGTAATATTCAACCTCTGTGGACTAAAGATGAAAGAAATGCTATTAGAATCTCCTCCTGGTGGTCCTAAACTCTACTTTCCAATGAGATTTTGGGTTTATCCACCAAGATAAGTCAAAGGCTTGGTGCATAGTTATAGTTAGGTAAAGGAGGAGGCCCTGGTGCTCAGGGAGGTGGTAAGGCTGAGCCAATGATCTAGACCTGCTATGGGAATTTCTGGCTCACCAGTGACCCCAAAGGTGTTACAAAATTTAACAAAAACTAACAAATGACAAAAAAAGCCACCCCAAAAACAACCAAAAAAAAAAAAAACAAACAAAAACAAAAACAACAACAAACCAACAACCCTAGCAAAGCACGTTTATTCTCTCTAAATAGGTTTTTCCATAAATCCCAGAAAACTGTTCAAGGGTATGCTGAAAATCAAACCACACAATGTTGCAGCTCCAATCTCTGATCTCAGTAGCTAATTTGGACAAAAACAAACACACATACTTATTTCTGAAGGAGATGCACCCTCCTGCCCCCTGACCCACCTCAAGAAGTTCAGCTTCTCAAGATTAACCCAATCTGTTCAGTAATAGTAACATACATGTATCGCGTGATAACTTGTTTTCTGAAGCAATATGGGAACTCAGACTGCTCAGCCACTATTCCCACGCTTCTCCAACTAGAGCCCCTTTATCTCACCAGAGGAAATTTTAGCCTGATAAACCTTCCCTTTTTTATTGTTAATGGTATATTTTCTTCCCAGGTGAGTTTTACCCCCAAAACACCAAGATCCAGTTACATCAGATTTTTAGGTGCTCATATGTCATTTGTATACTAAGCAAAATACAAGAGATTATTTTCACCATTAATCTTCTCAACTAATAAAAAGATGAATATACACAGGGAGCCTTAAAACCAGAGGTGAGCATTTTACCGGTAATACTTTTCCATAGCTCCTTGATGAAGATGATCAACTGAAGCAAAACTTCTGCACGATCTATTAATAGAGAATGAGATTAATGAAGGATTATGTCATAATGAGTCTGCCTGCGAGTAGCTTCAGTTCTGGTCCTTTGCTGCCAAAATACAGTTCTCATTTCCAACAAACAAAGTCTATCTGAGAGAAAGCACAGAGCCCCTTTAGAACTGGAAAGTCCTGTGCATAATAATGACTGTCTAACTCTTCTTTTGCCAAAGAGCTTCAGCACTTTCAATGTCATAGGTCAATGCAGTGATTCAGAGGGGGCCTGATCCTTATCTAAGCTTTTGCAACAAAATTAGAATGTGCTGTAGTCTTATTAAAGAAATGTTTGTTCCTCCATCAATGAGCTGAAAAGAAAGCAGCTCAATGTACTTTTGCAAATTACAGCAATAAACTGCTTGAATTAACTGCTTTATTACAAATATTTAATTATTCTGAGGGTTAAATATCCAACATTTTGGAAAGGCAAAATTAGCAGTCCACTTGATAATCTACTTCATTTAAAATCTGTTACGACGGTGTATTTTTGTTTTTATTTTTAAACAATTCCAATTTTAAGTCGTCTTCATTGTAAATTCAGCCAGTTTCCATTTGGAATGAAAAAGAACACATATAGCCCTTAATTGTGAAGTAAATTGTCAAGAAAATCAAACTCATGATCTGTGAGAAGTTACAAAAGGCAGACCTTGTTTTCATTTCCTAGGAACATGAAGAATTACAAAAACGAAATAGGACTCAGAACACCAAGTTAAGATCAGTCACATTTTAAGTAAGACTTATTTGAAAATCTAGATAAAAGAACATCATTATCATCATTATCATTATTAAGTTGGTTATTGTTTAAACGTTCTTTAAAGTACACTCCCCTTTAAAATACAAAGGATAATGAATTAAAACTTTGCCTTACAAGAAAACTCAACAGATACATGTTGAACAAAAAACAAATATCCTCAAAGGAAAGTTCTTTACTCCAACAAAATAAAATTCATCAATCCAAATCTGTTTTTCATTTATTAGTTCAGTGGTACCAAAGCACATGAAAATTATTTTGAAAATACCGATCATTTTATCTGGGCTATATTCTTAAAAAATAAGAAAGTAGACGGCATTTTGCCATAGGGCAAAGAAAAATATTACAATAACAGAAAATGGATCAGCCAGGATATGCTTCAACAGAGGGACATATCAAAGCATTATTATAGTCTCTCTCCACTTACTGTTTGGATTCACTAATCTACATCACTAAATTGACCATTCAGTGCCAGAAAATCTGCCATGTAGGTCTCGACTTTTCATAGCAGCTCTTAAATGTGTATTCGGAAACTACAAAGTGCTGAATATATTTTCAGCCTTTTTATACTACGATTTACAACTAATGACCTTAAGCAATGTCATGCATGTAAAACAAAATTATGAGACCACCCTGGTTTAGAGCAGAATAAAGGTATAGAATCAAACTTCATTATCATTCAAATTTAATAGGGGAGAAGAACAGTAGTTAAAAAAAAGAAAGAAAGAAAAAAATCCATAGTAGTATAGATAAATCTATTTTGCAGTTTTACTTTATAAAAATATCCTCCACTTGTATTTTGCTATTACCGGCTCAGAGTAAGTAGACAATTATCTAAGCTTAATGCCAAAAGTAATAATGCACTGCACACATTCAAAACCCTTGTGCCACAGCAGCCGGTGCCTGCAGGGATAAAACATTTATCAGTTGCTCCTTAGAGCAATAGTGGGTTTGAAAATTTGGCTGCCCAGGCTGACATTTAGTGAAATCATAGTTTTTGCTTGATTCAGAACCCAACACAGGAAACCCTGATACTAGGATGACCCCACTGGCAGCGTGCCTCCTGATACCCACTGAACCGCGGGCTCCTCTCTGTCCCACTACTTCCCATGAAAGAAGTCCTTTTACGTCCCTGCTATAGTTGGCACACTGCCCTTTTCACAGACCCAACGAACCGTCATCTTGGATGTAACAAATTAGTACATTCTCAGAATAATAATAAGTTCAGGCATGAAAACACTATTGTTTTTATTTAGAAATGAAGTAACTCATTTTAGCTGGGTGACTTTTTCGGTGTAACACCACAGGCCAAAAAAAAAAAAATCTTTTCTGAAAAGAATGGTCAATTTCAGGAGAGAGATGACACATCATTTGCTGTAAAAATCAGGCAATGGCGAAAAAATAGAAAAAAATGGCATTTGTTGCAGAGTAGTTAAAGAGAAAATAGGGGGTTTGAGAGAAATACAAATGTAAAACAAGTACTATGTCCATTTCAAAGTATAATTAGAGAAATAAGATTGGGAATAAGTACAATACAGAGTTGATTTTCGATATCAGGTTAAGATCTATTAACTGACTTTTCTGCTTGTAATTGCAAAGAATACACAACTAAGAGTTTTTAAAAAATGACCTTCAAGTATATCAGAAAAATATTTCAATGTAGAGAATGTTAAAACACTAGAGAATAACATAAACATATTTTCATATGTTAATGAACATGTCAAAAATTTACTTTCAGTTTTCAAAAAGATCCTTACACTACTCGAAGTGTGTATGTGTGTATGTGTGTGTGGGTGTGTGTTTCCAGGCTCAAGGATTTTCTACTATGTCCATAAAGAAAAGGAAAAAGTTAATATCTACAAAGTTGCATGTAAGTCGAATCTACTTAAAATCAGAGCTGTAATTTATAGAAAACGCTTTTCCTCATTACTCTGGAAGGGCCATCACCACCTTTCAGTGTCAGGAACCCTGAAAAATACAACTATAAAAACTACTGTTATAACAGTCTTTATGACAACTTCAACTGAGATTTAATTGAGATTTGAATAGCAAGTATACATTTAAGCAGACAATAAGATGAAATTAGAACTGATAAGAAGTATGAAATAATAAAGTAAATAAATATATATTTTCAATATTCTAGATTCTCTCCAATGTAAATGTCAGCTCAAAATTATAATCTAGAAATCAACACAATCATTAATCGACTCTCCCTTTGCTCTAGCCCTGATCATTTTAAACAAATCCTGATATTTCATGTTAAAATGTACCACAAATTTACTAAACTTTCTGGTTCAAATGAGTTCAAGAATATCTCATTATAAATGGAGACGGTCCTGGAAAGGCAGCGAAGCATGACTAAAAAGATCACTCTTTTACACAAAAAATAGCCTTCTTATTTTACCCTTTGTTGAAAAGACATTTGGCCAGCCACAGGGGAAATACATAATCTACTTTTATATTCAAATAATTTATTTGAAAACTCTATGGCTACAATGACCCTAAAACAATTCTGGATTAAATATACATATTACATGGGTTTATGTGATCTTAATCATTGGCTTGTTTTCACGTGTTAGCAATGATTTTGGCATTTCTTTTTAAAAAAGAAAAAGCACATTCATATGCTTTGATAAAAATTTACCATTATGTAAAATTATATCTGAAATGAAATAGATGTTATTACTGTGGTATAGTTCTGTAAATAATTTTACCTGTGAAGTCAACTTTGAATATTGCAGTTCTATTCATGTAGCAATCTATCAATTTGATCTAATATACATTACAACACACAGTCTGTCTGGTAACAACATGTCAGAAATTACGCCATCATGATTTGCCTTTTATAAAGACAAGCAGCAATACTTGAACATTGCAAGATTTTAAAAACCTCTCTCCACATAGATTCGCCCCTTTCAAGTCTGTGAATATTTGTTTCAGGGTTTGGGTTGATATTATGGACTCGAAGTTAAGGCGAATTTAACTATGAAATATCTTCCCTCCCCTCCCACAGGAGTCAAAGAAGATGCCAGCAGCAAATGGTGTTTGTCCATTTACTTTAAGTAAGACACTGGTCCTTTCATTCAGTTACTCAATATCCAAGATTATATAACAGCAGAGAATAGCATATACTGAGGAGGAAAAGCTTAAAGCAATTAGTTTCCTTCTAAGTACTTTAGCCTTCCTTATTTGGGTTTTTAAAAACAGGCAATCATACAATGAATTTCAAGCAGCCATACAAAGCATTTTAAAAACTGTTTCTACAGTTTTAATTTCCTTTCACCCTTGTACACATAAAGGAGAGGAAGTAACTCTCACATTCCTGTCCTAAAATTGATCACTCAGATAGTCTAGAAAGTTTTCTATGCTTTCCACCTATTTTTTTCCCTCTCACTTTCAAGGTACAAATGAGATATTCCCAGCTCTAACACAGAAGACCAAAATGTAAAATGTCGACTTGTCTTGCACATTCCGGGTGCCTCCCTGGACTGCCACTCTCCCAGCAGAGCAGAATGAATATCTGTGCTAACCACACATTTCAGGACAAAGGAACTAATTCATGGGGGAGGGGAGACCACACACCATTTATAAGGTTTGTTCAGTTTACAAGAAAACTATTGTCAATGCTTTGTTGATTCATTATGAATGACCCTGCGTGACAAATAACAAGCCGCCACCTCCTTGCTGAGCCTCACCAGAATGCTTCCTGCATTCGAGAGCAGCCCAGGATCTGCTAGCGGGGCTAATTGTTATTTAAGGAAACTATAGCTGTAGGTATATGGGATAGATCTGATCACAGACCTAGCCATCCGGTTGAAGATTTGATGAAACTGTGGCTCTGGTACCCAAAAGATCACGCACAATAGCACAGTGCTTGCTACTGCTGTACAAAACTCAGATGTGAGGAACCAAATTCCACTAGAGGGAGTGAACAGAGCCGGGAAAGGATCATAGAGATGCTGACTCTATGCAGGGTCCCACCACCAGGACATTTTAGTTACTACGAAATCTTCTTGTCTCCCCACCTACAAAATGGGACTAAAATATTTTTTTAAAGGAAAATCACCTTAAAATCTTTTGTTGCAAAATGCTATACAGTGCGCAAGTATTATCTTCATCATCCATTGAACCTTTGTACTTTTTTCTCTGTCCCGAGGGAAATAATAAATTGACATATTTTCTATCATCAGAGATCCTTTTAAGACCACAATGTGATTGCACTCCAGCACATCTCACACTTATCCCCATTAAAAACACACAAAGGGGTGAAAGCAGGGAAAGAAATAGGTAGGCATAAAGGGCAGCTCAGATACACTGTTGTACAACATGGGCGCTCTCCCCTAACCTGCCCCAGCCTCTAAGACGGCGAGTGTAACCATCGCACAAAGAAGCCGCAAATGGGCTCTGCATATGTTCCAGTTGAAATTGGCTGCTCTGTGGGTAAGAGCACACAGATTGCTCTCCCGAGTGGCCATTTGATTGCGGATCAGCTATGTGTTCCCCTACTGCTCCAACAACCCTGAAAGGCGCCCCGTATCTTTTTAAGTGGTTGGTTTAGTTGGAAGCACAGGAAAGAAATCTGTTCCTCTTTCCGGCACCTACATCGTAGCATTGTAGTGGGGTTTTTTTCTTCCTTTTTCTTTCTTTAAGGAATAAAAGGACCTTAAAAATAAACCCAGACCTCCGTGAAGAAAAGTTCTTTGGTGGCCTGACGGGGAAAGAATCCTTCACCTTCATTTCTCCTTTGGTTTCATCAGCTGTGGGATTTCCCTGGGCCACCGGGTGGTTTTCAGAGGAGAAGAGAGTGTTTCAAAGTGGTGGGGAAACTGACACTCTTAGAGGTTGTTGATGGAATGTTATTTGGTAAACCTCTGTGGAGGGTGGTCTGGCAAATTTCTACCAAAGCCCTAATTCCAGGAATCTATCTTATGGCTCTGCCTCCACATGTGTGAAATTACATGTGTGTATAAAGTTGTTTACTGTAGTACTGCTTGTGATAGCAAACATTTGGAACACCTTAATGACCATCAAGAGGAGCTAGGTATATGTTATGATACAAGGATACAAGTAAATAATACGCAATGTAAAAAAGAATAAGGAACTAATATATAATGATCTCCAAGATACAATGTTAAGTGGGAAGAAAGCAAGGGATAGAAGAATATGAACTGAATGAACCTTCTGTTAGAGAAGTGGAGAGTTCATGTATATTGCTTGTGGGTTCCATGAAAGCAGAACTTGTGCTTGTTTTGACCACCCCTATGCCTTTACAGATGGGAAATACTTTACTTCAGGTGAAGAAAGTTCTGAAATAAAATGGTAGTGAATGAGAGAAAGCCAGAGTCATGAATGGATTTGAAAAAAAAGTCTGAATTCAAAGATGTATACAACTTGATAGAAAATTTCATGAAAAACAAAAAACCCAGAAAATACTAACAGTGTGATCAAGAGTGATTTTCTCCGTGTCTTTATCCTTTCATCTGCTTTTCAATTTTTCTAGAAGGATGCATGTATTGAATAATTTAACAACAAAATGAAATACTTACATTGGACTTTTAAATCACCTGCAATTGGTGAAGCTGGATGTATGGTTTGGGAGATGGAGAAGTCAAGAATAGTCCTGAGTTTTCAACTAGGAAAACTAAGTGGATGTTGGGAGAAGTTGAATTGAGGAGGCCAATGAGAAGGAGACAGGCACTGGACTTCACTACTAACTGTTTCTTAGGGTTTATGCCGAGATGGCCTTAGGGTGCCCCAAGAAATCTTTCTGGGCTTCAGTAACCACTATATACCAATTCCACTGTAAAGAACATGCCGCCATATTTCTACTATGGAATCACCTGGGAGTTGCCCTTGGGACACAGACAACCTTGTTTCTAAAGAAACTTACAAATCATTCAAAGCAGTGTTGACTTTCACTAGTATTGTTTCTATTGACTTGCAAATAAGTGCACTTCTGTAGGACAAAAATTCCTGCACACGCTGCTTCTGGTTACACAGAAACAGCTAAGGGTAAACAAGGTGGTGTTCAGCAAATTCAGGACCCTCTGCTTGGCATCCTCAGGATCCCCGCTGCCTTGTTGATTTCTCAAGGACATTTCCCACCTTTACTGGCTTCCTCCACAACTTGGAGTCCATGATGCATGCATCCATCCAGTTGGCCTCTGCTCCCCACCTCCTCTCTCTACCGTGTTCTCCCAGGAGAGGCTCTTTCCTCCCTCCCTCTGCCCTTCACCCAGCCTCACTTTGCTTTTTGTGCAGAAATTCAATTCTATTTTAGTTAATATCAAATATTATTGGCATCATATCCTACTCTTCCTAACGCCTTAGGTTTTTCTAGCATATGGCATGTCATGTGCATTTGAAAATATTAGAATATACTATTTTTACCTCTTTTACAAAGTTTCTGACATAGAAGTATACTGTTAGCTAGCAGAACTTCTCTGAGTAATTTAAGCTATACCAGGGTTTTGTCTAGGAGAGGCTTTCCTAAAGAGCCCTGGGGACTTAATGAGTGCCCCCCTCCAAAATAATAAATGTTCAAATGGGCTGGGAACACTTGCCTTCTACCTTGTTCTCTTACAGCTTCACCAACAACACTGGCTATTAAAGGCTCAGAGGAGTTTCATAATGAAAATCTCGTTTAATTTTGTTTAAACCAGAGGTACCTAAATTTATTCTCCCCCTTATTATTGTTATTATTTACTGAATACCTTTTGTTAAATTCTTTATAAGAATGACCTCGTGTAATCCTTGCCATGATTATATGATGCAAGTGCCATTGTAATCTTCAGTTGACAGAGGAGGAAAATGAGGTCTTGAGAAATTTAGACACTTACAAAGTCAAACCACTGTTGAGTGGCAGTATCAGGATTCAACTGTTTCTGAAGACCTGTGTTCCTTTTCTCTGGGACTTACAGGCATCTTCCTTGACAGTGTTCGAATCTGTATTTGGACCCAAACTTCAGGGAGTGAAACAGTAATATCTTGGGCGCCTGTAAGGTGGAAGGAGCAGGTGGAAAGGGAAACAGGAGTCACTTACACTGCTGCTCCCCGCCCACCTGTCAATTCCCCCTTCAGGCACTTTATGTTCTCTTAAAATGAGCCTTAGCTCTCTCGTCTGAAAAATGGACATATTGATAATTCTCAAAATTACTGTATGGCTCAAAGTTAAAAATCTATAAAATACTTACAGCACACTGTTTCAGCACGGTGATTCTGAGACACCAGTGGCTGGCACGTGTAAGACTCTAATATGACTTTTGACAAGTTTCTAAGCCTCTCTGTGTCTCAGTTTATTCACATGTAAATAGGGATAATAATGTGACCCACATGACATCACAGGGGTGACTGTGAATATCATACGACGAGCTAACATGTAGAGCACATAGTAAACACTATCTGGGTTTGCCATTTTAATTCTTTCTCTACACATGGCTAACAGCATGGAGCAGCTCTGGAGAGCACACCCAGAATTCTGTCACCAGAATGAAAAACATCAGGCTGTCTAACTCCAAAGATTCTACTGTTTATAAGTAGACCATTATTTCTTCAGCCAAACAACTATCATATGCTTCAAAAATGTAGCTAGACCTCAGGTGCTCGTTACCCTTGAACAAAGCTCTTCAAACCTAAAGGGAAGATACTTTTGTAAACAATTTTTAATCTTTCTTTTCAGTGAGTGTTGATCCTGCTTGGCGACATGTGGCCTGTGAACTTAAATAAATGGCTGCTACCAATGCCATAGTTATTTTCTACACTGTTTGGCCAAAAGAGAAGGAGGAAACAATCTAATTCCCTCACCATCTCTACTCACCACCACAGATTCCTAAACCCATGGCATATGCACTCTTACATTTGGTATCGTACCTCACTGTGAATTTGCATAGTGAGCAAGGAAACACTATTAAGCTATGTTATCTTCTTAATTTTCCATGCACGTGAGTTCCAGGGGTGGGAAACACAGAACATTTGGGACGATACTGAAGGATTTGCACTTGACAACCAGAAACTTAAGCTTAACTGGAATGCACAGAAATGGGGTTTCCTGTTTAAATGCTTTGGTTATTAGAAAACCTCTTTTGCTTTAATTCACATCGAAATTCTATTTAAACAATACATTTTATTACACTTATTTTACAAAATAACATGTAATATTGCTTCATAGAGAAAAATTGGTATGACAGACAAATATAAAGAAAATGAAAACCAAAGATCAGTCCAAGCTGCTGTCCATGGTTTACATATATAACCATCTACCTTTACATATGTTTCACAAAACTGGAGTTACAATGTTTGATAACTTTGCCTTTAAAACATTATATCATGAATATTTTCCTGTTATTAAATATTTTTCTAAACCATTTTAAAGGCTAAGATATTCTATTATATGTATATACAAAGGTTTATTGTAAGAATCTCCTATTGTTGTTATACATTCATGTTCCCTAACATCTAAATACCTCCTCTTTACTCACATACTTCTCAAAGCCACGTGGGCCCCAGTCACAGGAGTACTTGCGATTGTGGAATAATTCATGAGCTTTTCTAGGTCTGGGCTTTTGCTCCTGTTCTCTCCACCTAGAATGTCCTTTTCAGCCTAGCCAGTGCCTGCCCATTCTCCAAGGCCTATCTAATCTTGAGTAAATGACTTGATCTCTCTGGCCTCAGCTTCCACACCTGTGAAATGGACACAATAATGTTACTTTCCTCCTAATATTGTTTGAGGGTCAGTGAGATAATATTTCTAAAGGCCTTAAAATAAGCTTGCCTGAATTGGGGAAATGCTTTCCAAATGTTAGCTGTTTAAAATTATTGTTATCTGACATACCATCTTATCTGTATCATGCAAATAGTTTGTTTATAATTACATTTGATCTTTAGGACACACTGGGTCTAGGATTTCATGCATGGAGTGCAGAGGTTAGAATCTGGAAGGGACTTCAGAGATCATCTACATACTTTGGTCCTCAAAGTATGATAAGTCACCTGGGGAGCTTGTTAAAAATGCAGATGCCTGAGCTCCACCCCAGTCTTACTGAACCAGAATCTCTGGTGGGTGGAGCCTAGGAAAATGGATTTTTGTCAAGTTCCCAGGTGATTATTAAGCAAGAGCTTAATGGGAACTACTCATTATAGTCCAAAACCCTCAGTCTATCAATGAGAGAACAAGGCCATAAAAGGTTAAGTAATTCCCCTTAGATGAAAGTGGAAAAAAAAAAAAAAACCATCTAGTTTGTGGAAAGAAAGAGTTGCTGTATCTCACATCACCAGTGAAACACAAATGATTTCAAGGATGCTTCAATGATGCTGTGGTTCCAAGCTTTTGTACTGGAATAAAAGAAGAATGTGAGCTCAGATCAGGCTTAAAATTTGATTCCAGATCTGTTGGCAGGAAGATTGATCAAAATTCGACCTAATTGTGGTCTCTCATTTGCAGGGAAAACGTGAATCCCAATGAAGAATTGATCTCAGTCACTGAACAGTGAGTGACACTACTGTAAACACACATCCACACCGTGCAGTTCAAAGCAGCTTGCTCCTAATAAAGACATTTCTATTTTGTCTTGTCTATTTAATTTGACATTTGTCTTTTGGCAAAAGATGCATTATTAAGACAAAGAACAGAGATGTCTCCTTCCTTTTGGAACCACATGAAAAAATTTCATTTTATTTTATTTTAGGGGTGAGCGGATATGTGAATTGAGGGAAGATTTCCTGTATAATTATTTCTGAGATACATATTTCCATTTGAGGAAAAGCCATACAAGAAAATGAAGTCCATTCTTAATAAATCAGGCTATTCATTTTATTCAAGGACCATTTCTATTTTTAAAAATGAGCATAGTTGGTTCTGAAGTCAAGCACAACAGTGGTATGAGACTGCCATGCCGGCTGATTAAATCATGTGATTGGAACAGAGCTCTAATTTTAAATAAACCAAAGTAATACCTTAGAAAAAGATAATGGTACTGTATTTCCTGATGAAGCACATGATGTATTTCCTAAATGAAAAAGAAAAGACATTTATCCATAGTTGTTGCTTGGACAAATAAACTGGTTTCTACAGGAAACCTCTGAGACTATTTACTATTATTGTCATGGTATTCTTATTATTATTTAAGAGAGAAATAGATTGCTAGAGTGTACACAGTGCCAATGGGTCCACCGTCTCAGCAATGTCTTGTGCCATTGATTGGTTTGTCCCTGCATATGGGTAGGACGGTGTCCTGGGATGGTACACCACACATGCAAGCACACCACAGGCTTGGCCAACGGTCTGCACTGTGTAGTTTCCCAGAAACAGTACTTGATCACTTTCCCTTTTACTCATGTGCTCAAAGCAGAATTGTGTTGCCTTTTGGCATCCTCTCCTCAAAAACAGAAGTATGTAAGAGTGATGTGGATCACAGAAGAATGGCCACAATTGCAATATTCATAAGCAACTAAAGGATTGCATCTTGGGGTACATAATCCTTTGAGGATCACCAAGAGCTTCTGCTCATGTTCCGCATCTTCCTCCCTTCCATCTCCACCATTCCTGTCCTGACATCTTTCTCTCTTCATACTGCATCACTTCATTCCTTCCTCCTGTCAGACCATAGCAACTGGCTTCTGTTTGGCCTTGGCTTTCAAATGTTAAGAGGCCAAAAGCCTGAAATGACCAAACACCTTGGCTCTGTTTCCTCATTTAACAGAATTTCAAAGCTCCATTTCACTCTTAAAGATCTCAAAGATACAGTGGCTGTTGTACAGTTTTCACTGGCTGCTTAATCTATGATAATTCCATGGACTTGATAATTTCATCAAAGCATAGATCACCTGCGTTTCTTTTTTAAAAAATGTCTATTTATTTTTGAGAAAGAGAGGGAGAGAGACCATGAGTGGGGGAGGGGAGAGAGAGAAAATCCCAAGCAGACTTTGCACTGTCAGCGCAGAGCCATATGTGGTCTTGAATTTATGACCGTGAGATGATGACATGAGCCAAAATCAAGTCGGATGCCTAACTGACTGGGACACCCAGTGGAAACACAGCCACCTGTATTTCTTATGTTGCCTACACAATAATCACAAGGAGCCATATTTTCATCTGCTCCAAAAAATTTATCATAAGTAGAATGAAGCTCTTCACACTGGAGCCAGGACTAATAATTTACAGATAATGAAGAGCTTATTGACTTCTATGAACTGTGATTTAAAAACAAAATTGAGAACTGACTTTGGCATCACCTGGTCAGTACCAAGCAATGCTCAGGACGGCAAAACTTCTATGTATTCCAGCACTGGGTTTGCTTAGAAAAAAATGGTCTAATGTGAAGCCTCATGTTTAGCTAATTTTCCACAATGACTCAGTACTGTTTCTGCCATACTGGAAATAGATTATTCCTGTCCATCCTCTCTATATGTGAATGATATTTCCTGGGATCTGTTGAACTTCATCTTATTAATATGACCCATTCTCTTAGTTTATCAAAGCATTTTTCAGTTCTAGTTCGGGGCCAACAAATTGTTGCCAGAATGTTGCTCTGGCATTCAGGTCAGGTATACATTGTTAAATCATTGGGACAAATTCTGGAAGTATGTTTAATGTGCTTAGATTGGCAATGCACTAATGTTAATTTGCTTTTTTAGTCGACACCCCAGTCAGCTGTGTTTTCCTAATATTTTAGTAATTCATCAATTTACCTAAGAAAAAAATTGTCAAAATACATTGTTCTTTGTTTTTGACTTTAATATCTGATTAAGATTACTGTAGAGGTCAATTAGATTAGCCTGATAAAAGTCAGATGATATTTGTTCCTGATGCTTGTAGAGATATTCTGAATGCTAATAAATTGATATATTGGTGGAAACTCTTTACAGATTGTTTACCAAATAATTTCAAGCAATTCATCTAATATTCTGTCATGCTATTGTCACATGACATATGGCCATATTTAAATAATATGTAATTATTCATTTAATGACTACATGCTTAATTTGAAAACCTTAGATAAAATATGCAGTAAGAATGAAGAGCAAGGTGTGGTTTCTTGGATATTTAATAGTGAGATATAAAATGCTCATGATAAGCAAAAATTAAAAATGACAATTCCAATCCTTCGAAATGTTATCTAATGTATTATGTGTTAGAGAGTCTCTACTCTATTTAAAAAATCATCAATACTTGAATTATAAATCACAAATTTCGAAATAATTTCATTTACTTTCAAATATAAAAAATCTGAAGGAAAAAATCTGCACTGATCTATTTTTTTTGAAAGAGGTATTTGTAGTTACTTTATCATCCACTTTTTTTTCAGTAAAAAGGGAATTAAACTATTACAGGACACCTTGTTAAGTAATTATATAGCAACATCACTGTGCAATTAAATAGCCATCAGTCCCTGCAGCTGAGAAATTTCAGGTAATTATTCAAAGATAATTTAATAGGAGAATTACTGTATTCAAGCAAGCATTAGCTAGTAATCTACCTCAATTAAAGCATCCAATTAATTTCAGAACCTTGATAACAATTGCCTTTGGCAAAACTATCCTTTCCCCTCATTTGATCCTACATATACAATATTCCTTAAACACTGTATAAAGTTAATTTACTTCTCCAAAAAGTATAGTCTATTAGTACTAGTCTCCTGTGCAAGTATAAAATACCTTCCTTCTTCTTCCTCTCTCTCTCTCTCTCTCTCTCATACCTTCTACCCAGCCTCTTATGTAGAAATTGAGCAAGGTGTATTTGGATTCTGGAGCACTAACTTACTCAGTTTTCATCACAAAAAGCAAAAAACCTCCTAGCAATGGAAACTTCCAGAAGGGGCTTTTGTTTTCAGATTGAAACTATCTTTGGGAAATGTGCCCCTATGAATTTGGTGGTGGTGGTGGTGCTGGTGGTGGAGGAGAAGGTAACGACATGTGTGCAAATATTCTTTTGAGTAGAATTTCCTTGACTGGGTTTTCACTTGAGTTTTCCTGCTCAAAAGAAAAAGTCTCAGACTTGGAGTCAGGTGGGTTTGGAAATGCGTAGGAGAAATAGCCGTTGTCCTGCAGGCTGCCAATCTTGTTGATTTTCCAACAAGTTTTTAAACTGCCACTCAACAACCATCCTGGGTTGGACTTTGTCACAGTTCTACCCATTTTTTGGGTAATTAACTCAGGCTTTATAAGCCTCAGGTATGAAGTTGCCTCACCCAGTGGGGCACTTCCAAGAGGCCATTCTCAACCCAGGTGTGAGTGTCCGCCTCACTGGGTCTCTTATGTCAAGAGTCTTCCATGAAGGAGAGGACATGGTCAGTATCTGGTGCTCACTTGTCTTAAGACTAAAGTAAAGGTAGTAAAAGTTTGGTGCTAATGGAAAGTGCATAGGTTTGTCAGATGATTAGAAATGCCAAAGCACATGAATGGTTTGCCTCTGACTATCACTTTCACAGATCCTGGAGTTCTCATAGCAGCTGTGGAAAGTGGATGAGAAAAGACCATGCAGATGTCCACCATTGATTTAGGAATTATTGCAGGCTCATCTCCCCACATTCTCACATAGCAGTAATATTTGTCTCTGTCTCTTTAACTTTATATTTTGGCTGCCTTTTCACCTTTACTTCCATTTGGAAAAATGACCCAGCATGGACTCTTTATTCTGATTTTGACCTACCATTCTCTTAGGAGCCTGTTTTCAGTATTCCCTTGTGTGGGAACATATTGCATCTATAGGCTATGAGTTCCTATCCCTCCCAGGCTGTTGGTACTCTACCCAACACAACCCTCTTTTGTCAGAGGAGGGGAACAGAATGGTTGCCAGAGGTTACTGGGCTGGAAGCATGTCATTCAGGCCTAGACTAGGGTGGGGTGAGTGAGGCTGAGTTGCGCATGTGATGGGTCAGAGCCTGTCTAGTCTTTATATGTATTTGTTGATATTATTGCTATACTCGCATCTAGTAGCTAACCACTGGAATAGATAACTGAGTATAGTTGCTCCACTCTTCCTCATCATTTCCCCAAATTTCTGATAAATCCAAAGTTTAAAATTTCTCCACTAAATACATCATCACATTTTTCCACTTTGGTCATTTTTTTTTCCCTAGAGGTAAAAAGCAAGTCACTTTTCTACTGTGAAACTAGAACAGCTATATGATAAACAGCAAAGATTTTAAAATTTTAAAATACTAGTTTATTTTAAGGTAATTTCATCTTCCACAAGGTTCACCATTGTTTTCCTGAGAGGGTTTAAGGTTTTGGAAATTCATGTGGGAAACAATTTTTGGTCATCCACTTCATTTTAATTAATTTTGACCCAACAAAGTCATTCTTGAACTTGTGGCTTTCCAGTGAAGACAGAGTTGAGTCTGGCAACTTTTGGTATTGGTCATATAATAGGTAAGAGGACATACCTAGAGCATTTAGTACTATGTCTGGCACATATTAGCCTCAAAGTATATGTATTACATGAGTAAGTCCCTCTGCCTTTCTCTTCAGGAGCACGCTTTATCTTTGATGTATCTTGGATAGTCTAATCAGTATGCAGTTATACTGTTAACTTCACAAAATTGTATTTACTACTGGATCAATGCACTACTTTCCTGTTACACTGAGATTAACCAAAAGGAAAGACTAATCTTTTTAAAGCAAACAAAAAGGCAAACAAATAAACCAGTTGGGATGTTCTATATCTCAGTTTGGACAAGAAAGAATTAAAGAATGGAAAAAATAAAAATAAAAGAGAAAATATTTAAAAACTTCCAAAGAAATATCAATGATGTTCATCCCCACAGAGGAGTTTACTGGCATAAATATATTGACCAGGTCCAAGGCACAACTTGTAAGATGTTTCCACTTTGTTATGCAGGCATTATCAGTCACTGGCAATGTTTACTATCTAAAGTTGTGATCCTGTTGACATCCAGAGTCAAATTATACATCTATCAAATTTCTAATCATGAGTGCATTCCCAGCACATATAATCCAAATGATTAAAGCAGGTAATGATTTCTCCAAAATAACCACAGATGCCCAAAGGATTTAATTCACTCTCTCCCGGTATCTCTTACTATTCTAATTATTACTGCTTTTGGAGTTAAGTTACCTGTAATTTTCTTTTAGACTTACAAATGGTATATTTTGCTTTCTTATCATGTCACAGAACTATGTTATTAATCACATTTTGGGGAAAAACTTTAGAAGATTTAATAAGAAATCTTAAAGCCCCAGTGCACTCTATTGCTGCAAACTCCCAGCAAACCCTAAATAAAACAGCCCATAATTGATTAATAAAAAAAGCTAAGTAATTTTGGTATTAATATGATCCCCTGGGAGGCCCCCACAATCATAACTAGCAGGCCAGTCACAGTATTGCTCAATTACATATCCAGGTAAATAATCTGCAAATCGGCAAACCCTATAAGGGGATTTTCAGCATTTCCAATTTGTTAATCCATGATAAATGCCTCTCAGAGGTCAGACAAAGCCCAGGCTCTTTTATATTTTGAGACTCCTGGTTTGTTAAAATGCTTTAAAGCAGAGTTACCGAAGTTGTTTTATGTATAAAATATAGCATTTAAAATGTGACATTTATACGCATTTGTGTTATAAACATATACAAAATACAATGCTATATGACCATCCATATAAAAATTATATTTATAAAATTGTCGATTTGCAGTGGACTCCGGGTGGCCTGACCTGGTACTGGGGCACTATAGATCCCTTCTCTGTGACCTGTCGGGATAGCTCTGTGACTGAACGTGCTTAGCCCGCTGGTGGCCTTTGGTGAACAGGAGGCCTGGGCCAGGGGCCCGCCATCCTCCCTCATCCCTACTGGGCTCATATGCAGTCAGCCACTGTTGGCACAAAAATGAAGACCTTCTCTGCCTCCTTCTAGTTGCTCTTGTTAGACAATTCTAAGAAAGGACTCATTACAATTACCTAGATGAACGCAGCTTGGTGCTTAAATCCTTCCTCCTCTTCAAAAGCGTTCCTTCCTATGTCACATTTTTCTGTTACAGTTTCAGTTCTTCTCTCCTCAACCTGACCTCCAAAGATTAATGATTCTACCTTGTAGAATTGTGAAAGTGTACTATCATTGCCCCCACACTCCTGATACCACTTTTTAAAATTTTGTTTTGTTAAGTAATTCTAAGTTCCTTTAAATTTCTTCTATGAGTCTTGGACTATTGTTATCTTCTGAAACACTGAAATGATCAAACTTGGTGCTTAAACAGAAAGACAGTAAAGAGAAATAATGTACTTTCAACATTATTTTCGAAGGAATACATGTGATTGATTTAATCACAGACATAGTGTAAAGTTCTCCTGTAAGGAAATAATGCCATTTGCCTATCTCTTTAGTAGATACTGTAGAAGACACAAAGTATAAGAAATGGGCCTTCATGTAATACTCAATATAAAAAGAGTTATATTACAAATCAATGAGAAACAGATTAACATGGGGGAAAACAAAGGACAAGAATAGGAAATTTCTAAAAGAATAATTATAAGTGCTTAATTATCATATGAAAAATTTATCTTAAAAAAGTTCATCTTCAGTAGTAGTCAATGAAATGCATATTCAAACAATAATAAGATATTATTTTTCATCTATCAATCTGGCTTTGTTTTTTGTTGTTTTGTCTTGTTTTGTTTTTAGTAATAGTGATGGTGAGGGTGCTGGGAAGTCAGCTCTTCTACTTCTGGTGGGGGTTCAAACTGATAGTACCTTTCCAAGAGCAATTTTACAATATGAATAAAAAACCTTAACATTTCATACTTTTAACATGGTAATTCCACTCCTAGGAATTTAACCTAAGCAAACAATCATAGATACATAGAAATACAGGGATGTTTACCACAACCCTGTTCATAATGGCAGGAAATGGAGACATTGTCAATGTCTGACAAAAAGGAGACCGGCTGAGTACAGTGTAATATGCTCAAATGAAGGAAACCTGTTCTACTGAAAATCATATTGTAAAGAATATTCAATAACATAGAAATATTTTCTAAATATGTTGTTAAGTTAAAAAATACAGGTTATAAACCATTAGCTATAATAGGATACTACCTTTTTTTTTAAAGGATAGAATAAGTGGCTACAGAAAAGAATTTGAAAGGGTATATGCTACAATATGCATAGTGGTATATGTGGGTGGAGGGAATGCCAATAACTTTTATTTTTAACTTATATTTATCTATATTTCCTAAATTGCTTAAATCAAACAGCTCTTACTTTTTATAATTAGAAAAATATGATTTATAAAGGAAAGGAAGGCACCCTGATCACAAGTTTATAATTCCGTAGCATAATATCACCCATGCTATTTTTTTATCATCATAAATCTGGGTATTTGGGGGGAAGTCACAATTTTTTTAATTTAAGCCTATTTTTTAACTTTGTTTTTATTTATTTATTTATTTATTTATTTATTTATTTATTTATTTATTTATTTATATCCAAGTTAGCTGGCATGTAGTGCAATAGTGATTTCAGGAGTAGATTCCAGTGATTCATCCGTTATGTGTAACACCCAGTGCTCATTCTAACAAGTGTCTTCCTCAATGGCTCCTACCCATTTAGCCCATTTCCCCCACCAACAACCCCTCCAGCAACCCTGTTTGTTCTCTATATTTAAGAGTCTCATATGTTTTGTCCCTCTGCCTGTCTTTATATTATTTTTGCTTCCCTTCCCTTATGTTCATCTGTTTTGTATCTTAAAGTCCTCATATGAGTGAAGTCATATGATATTTGTCTTTCTCTGACTGAAAAGTCACAGGTATTCATTAAGTGTAGACCTAAGCATGATTTAACTTTTCCATATTTATAAAGCTTTCCACTTAAATAAACTCATAGGATTTTGAAGAAAAATCCTTTATTATTTTTCATTCAAAATACAATTAATATAACTATGCAGAATTCTACATATTTAGTTTTTGTTTTTTTAATGTTTTTATTTTATGTTTGACAGAGAGAGAGTGAGAGAGAGAGCTAGTACAGGATGTGCAGAGAGAGAGAGAGACAGAGAATGTTGAGGAGGCTCCATGCTGACAGTAGCAAGCCCGATGCAGGGCTCAAACTCAGGAACCGTGAGGTCATGACTGGAGCCAAAGTCCAATGCTCAACTGACTGAGCCATCCAGGTGTCCCAGAATACTATATATTTAACTTGTGTATGATTTAAGCACAGTTTGGGAAGGTATATAAGTTTCTGAGAGATAAAGACAAATCCAGTTAAATCTTGTTCTGTGAGTGTTACACAAGACAAGCAAACACATTTCTAATAAATTTTAACTTGATAAACAAGTCTTGCAAAATGAGTAGTACATGATGCCAAAAGTCACATGATCACAACTGAGTCATTGGTTCCTCTCTCTCTCTCTAACTGAGGGATTACTGGTGATTGTCTTTTATGCCTGGATGTTTGGTCTCAAGCTGCAGTGTTTGGCAGAAATCAGTGATTTTCAGAACAATGGAAGGTGCCCACAACTGGCACTGGTGTATTTTTTGTCACTTCAAAGCACCCGTGGACAGTCCTTGGCTTTTCCATACAAGAGTAAGCTTAAGAATGCTTTGCTTCATTCCAGACTAGCCTGCCTGTAGAAATAGACCCTTTTCTCTGCTGCCTTATTGCCAGTCACACTGAATACAGTATATGACAAGAATTTATTAATACTGTACTGTAGTCAACATCCATGTATATACAATGGCCCCCTTGCAGAAAAGAGTTGTAAAGAAAGGAGGTAAAACAAGATGATTACAGTGGATATCAAGAAGGAAATCATAAAGAAGTACGAACAAGGTGTGCGAGTGGCTGAATTTACAAGACTTTATAAGACGTCTACATCTGCATCTCATGCGCAGAGGAGCAGAAAAAGGCGGAGGAATCCCCCAGTTCAAATGAGATTAGGGAGATATGTAAAATGTGGGAAACTGCAAAATTTTGTAGAAAAGCACCACCCGAATAAGGCTGTAGCACTGAGAGCTATAAATCTATTTAAGTGAAAGTTATCCTACATAACAATCCTCCTCTTTCTTGTCTCTCTCACAGCAGCCATGAAAGTTTTCAAAGGGAAGTGCAGGCTAATTCATTTTTCTTTATATTTTGTATTTTCTTTATTATTTTGTATTATATTTCAGTATTGTAATTATTTTATATGAATATTTTTGGGTTGTGGAATGAATCATCTGTGTTTCCATGATTTCTTATGGGAAACTTTGCTTTGATATACAAGTGCTTTGAATTACAAGCATGTTTCTGGAATGAATTGTGCTCTCAAACCAAGGTTTTACTGTACTCTCATCTCATCTGGTTAGTGGACAATAATGTATATACGACTTTTAATGGCTCTGACCAATAAAAGTTAATTTTCTTTAAATTTGAGTTCAGATGTCCATCTGAGGCTAATCTCTATTGATGGGTGGGCTGGGCTTCCCAGGCTCTTTATTATCTGCATGATTCAGTGGTCAGTGCTTTTCTCCTAGTCCTGAGAGAGACCACCAAGCCCCATGGAGGGTACAAGGGACTGCTCTGATTCTTGCTTTCCTTACTTCATGCTCAATACTATTCCCAACTGAACATGGCCTCAGAAATCTCAGATGCCTCTCAGCACATCAATTTTTGTTTTATTAATACTTATTTTTATATAGCATTTTTGATGATTACACATTTTAACTGCAGAAAGTTTGGATATATGAAAGATACAAAAGACAATGAAAATCACTCATGATCTCAGTACTCTAAGAGACTCATTAGCTTTTTGATATCTTTTTTCCTCACTTAAAAATGTATTATGAACTTTTATCCATTGCTATTAAATATTCCTTTTATATAATTTTTAAAGATGGTACAGCATATATTATATCTTATGGATGCTCCATGGCTGATAATAACGTTTTTCCTATTGTTGGACATCTAGGTGGTATAATAAACATCTGATGCAGATGTTTCTTCCTGCACGTATCTGATGATGCTCAGGTTGACTGCCGGCGGTGAGAAGGTCAAAAGGTGGGAATATTATAAAAACTTTGATAGATATTGTCCACATTTGCACTAAATGCAAAGTTAAACTTTTTAACACATTGGTTTTAAAAAGATAAATCAACACAGTCCATTTACTTTCTTTTTTTTTCTAGTGAAAAAAAGAAATCTTCTTTATTTTTTCATATTTATTTTATTGCAATCAAGGATGATCATATCATTATCCTTTCATATATTGGTCATTAATATTTCTTCGGTAAATTGCCTCTTTGTTTCCTTTGTCCATTTTTTTTAAACTGAGCTTTTCCTTATGTTTTTCAAATTGTTTTGTGTATTAGAGGTTTCAGCCCTTTATCCATTATATAAGTTAAACTATTTCCCCTAGTATTTTTCTTGGAAAATGCACATACCCTACAATCTATCATATTCAGCATTTTAAAATATATAATTCATTGGCATTAATTATATTCACATTTGCCACCATCACCACTATTTCTAAAACTTTTCATCATTCCAAACAGAAACTCTACCTGTAAAAAAAAAATAAGGTTCCATTCTGCCCTCCTCTCAACACTGCAACCCTGATAACTTCTAATCTACTTTCTGCCTTAATGAATTGGCCTATTCTAGACATTTTGCATATGTGGAATTATATAATATTCGCCTTTTGGTGTCTGGCTTATTTTACTTAGTGTGTTTTCAAGATTCATCTGTGTTGTAGCATGCTTTAGAATGTCATTTGTTTTTGTTTTAATTTTTTAAGACTTTTAAAAAATATTTATTTATTTTTGAGAGAGAGAGAGTGCAGTGGGGAGCGGCAAAGAGAGAGGAAGAGAAAGAATTCCAAGAAGGCTCTGTAAGCCCGAAGCAGGGCTTAAACCCATGAACCATGATGTCGTAACCAGCTTGAGCCATGATCAAGAGTCAGATGTTTAACTAACTGAGCCACCCAGGAACCCCAGAATGCCTTTTATTTTTATGGCTAAATAATATTCCATTGCTTGTATAGGCCACCACTGGCTTATTCATTTATCTGTTGATGGATTGGGTCCCCCACCCGACCTTTTTTCTATTATAAATAATGCTGCCATGAACTCTGCATACAAGTACCTGTTTAAGTCCTTGCTTTCAATTCTTTTGGGTATATATCAAGAAGTGGAATTGCCAGGTAATATGGCAATTAAATGCTTAACTTTTTGAGAAAACATCAAACTGTTGTTACTCTTTAAGCCTTATAAATTCCACTAGCACCTAGAACTAGAAGCTTTATGCTTCCTTTGCATGACTAGCTAGTTTATACTGTCCATATTCCTTTTTTATCCAATCAAAATGGAAAAATATCACTGAAAATTTTTTTCTTAGTTTTAACTCCAGCATAGTGTAACAGTGTTATATTAGTTTCGGGTGTATAATGTAGTGATTCAACAATTCCATATATCACCCAGTGCTCATCACAAGTGCACTCCTTAATCCCCATCATCTATTTCACCCATCTCCCTCCCACCTCCATATTCCTTTTCAAAACAGAAGCATCTTAAGTAGAAATGAGAAGTCTCCTCAGTCTCTATTGAAATGTTTTCTGAGTAGATCACTATTCTATCATTACAGAGTTAGCTTGCCACTACTATAGGCCTAAATATAGTTCCATCATGAATGATCTTTGTATCTTAAACAAGTCTTAGAGGCCACTGCCCATTTATTTATTCATTTGACCAAATTATTTTCTCTCATGATGAAGAGATGCTCCATTTTATTTCTAGTACTGTAACAAAGGTTTTGCTCTGGTGAAGCACAAATATTTAAATGCTAGAGTTGGTACTTAATCATCATGAAATATGTGTCAATGTGCCAACACAGACCAATTTAAAATTAGTTCTTAAAAAGGCATTTGAGGATACTTTATAAAGTTTTCTCTTCTTGACTTTCCAGAAATTTTGACACCAAAAAATAAATCCATTTTTTAATTAGCCAACTTTTGAGTGTGAATTATTAATGTGGATTTGAAGCACTAAGAAATTTTAAGTTGAAGAGAAGTTTAGGTCTATAACCTTACTGAAATTATTTCTTCATCTCATTAAAATCTATGATTTCTTAGAAAAATTCTACAGTTCTCAACAGTAACCTGACTTATTCTTGTCAACATATCAAATGTTGGAGGTATTGGAATGTTGATGCCTTACTGAAAGACTGAACACTGAGTGCCCCTCAGGATACTGAGAATTACTTTGGCTCAGTTCTATTAATGTAAAGCCCAGGAAACCCAGATTACCCAAAAGGTAATCTGGTTCAGAATGATATAATATCTTTCTTCACTGATGTAATAAAAAGACCCCTGATAATGGCTTCAGAATATCTGATTATTTAATTCCTAGTAGTCATTTTAGCATTTTTAAAGGGTACTAAATCAAAATATTTTGAGAATTGAGTATCTCATTCTAAATTCAATAGCATATGTAACAACTTTTTATCAACTTCTTAATCAATAAAACCTATTTTAAGGATCAAAAAAAGAAGATGACCTGTCTGAGTTTGGATTCCATCCCCATCATATACTACTTGTGAGACCTCAGGCAAGTGGCTTTATTTTTCTGAGCCTCAGTTTCCTCTAACAGAGTCGTGGAGGAGATCAAAATGCTTTTAGAATTGAAAGCTTATACATTGGCTCTCGAATGAAGGTATTTAGCAATGTCTGGAGATATTTTGAGTTGTCACAATTGGGAGAGTGGGGTACTGACATCTATTAAGTAGAAACCAGTGATGCTGCTAAATACCCCATATTGCACAGACCAGCACCTTACAACAAAGAATTATTCAGGCTAAAATGTCAGTAGTACTGAAGCTGAGAAACCCTGCTCCACAATTTTTAAAATAATTGTTAGTTTTATGTAGTGAGCTACCACTCACTTCTTTGACTTCACTGCTGTGCTCTTTTTCAATGGCTCAGGGTTTTACTAAGAGCTCTTTTTCAACCAAACACCAAGTAATGCATCTAAAATAACTGCCTCTTTAAGTACATAGCTTTATCTAGTTTATCACTCTTCTATCAACATCCACCAGTACACATCCATGGAGAAAGACTAGTGATTTTATGACTGAAATATGCCCAAACCATGGCTTCTTTTAAATGTATCACCTAAGAGCTCCACTTCACATGAAATGGTAAAGAGTTGCAGAAACAATACAAAGACAGTAACGTGGTAAATAACTGGCAGAATAACTATTGGATGAGGCTGAATACTCAGATAGTTGTTTTGTAAGCAACCAAGCTATTTGCTTGACTTACTAATATAGTCGTGTTTTTCTGTCTCTGTTTCTCTGTCTGAAAATGAGACTTGAGAAAGGGAATCATGATCATGAATGAGAATGCAGGCTCTCTGATACCAGCTCTCATCAAAGCTGTTGCTATTGAGGGGACAGCCTGTTACTCTTTTCTGTCGAGGTGAAGAACCATGAAGGAAAATGTAAATCTATGTTTTCCTCATGTGTACTGGACGTGCAGCTCCATTGTCCCTGTTCAGAAATGAGACAGAAAATACAATGTCTCTGAATAACCACTGAAAAGTCCAGTTAGTTTGGTCAACTCTGTTAAAAGAATGGAACAGTTAATTCAGTGATTTTTTTTTTTAATTTTAAAACTTCTTCATACTAGCTGTTTGACTCAGACTGTGTCTGAATACATAAACTGATCTGACTAGTTAAGTTAATCAACGGTTCAAGAAGCTGGCGAATAGAGATCATTTGAAGAGATGATGGTCTTTTAGTCTCATGGAGATATAACCTTTACCTGACTCTAAGTGAATCACAAAATTATGTATCTCTCTAAAATTATACAGGCAATTATGAATACCCCAATTAATAAAAAAAGAAATGCCTCTATTTGCTTAGTGGACAGGGATATGAAAAACAAGGAAAAGTGCACATGCTATTCAATAGACATATGATTAATTCTAGATGATTCAGTCAGAAATCCTATTCAAAGAAAAAGCTATTTATCCAAACAAAATCATCCTCTGTGTTTGGTTGATGCAGAAGTTGCCTTAATTTCTCTGACATATAAAGAAGGTAGATCTTGATGTCCAAATACTTAGAGAATGTAGGCATTTTTACACATTGTTGTCAGATAAGGACTTGGAGCACATTTTTAAAGATTCTTGGGAGGCCACTGAACTTGGATCATTCGTAGCTAAGTTATCGAAAATACTTCAAATACTTTAAAATAAAACTAATCCCTGCACTGGTGGGTTGAAAACTTTTCCTATCCCCAGGGCACTAAAATAATACCCTTTCGAACAGTAGGTGAAGTATTTTAGGCGACAGCTCTCTAGTTATAACAAGGCAAGTCAATTTTTAGGAATTAGGGATGCTAATCACAGTGTCTCAAGATGTGCATTGCTGGGGAGTGAAATATAAGACCACAAACTGACAGGACTGCAATGTGCTATGCTCCCTCGAAGGAGATGTAAATAGGAGGGAGACTCGGCTTCCTGGTCCCTCCACGGCTTGATCTATCATAAAGGTCAAGATAATTGGCCACATACAGCAAAATCAACACTGCTCGCACTCCCCTCGCCTAGCAGATAAGCATAGAAACTCAGCTTCCTGCAGGGCTAAGTGGTGGCTAGCCCAGGTGGAGGAGGAGAAGGTCTGAAAATATGCATGTAAGAACACAAGGCACTGTAATGATGCCATCAAATTTAGCATTAAATATATTTTACAATCAATTGAGATACGGTAGGTTGCCCCCAAACATGCATGAAATTCTTGCAGGGTTTTACCAGACTGCATACTCTCTCATGTTTATGCCTTTCTAGTGTTTTTGGACTTTAAAAGTTCTCAACACTATAAATGTACCTGTGTTAACAAATAAAACTGCAATGAATGCAATTTCTGGTTTAATGCCATCATTAAAGTATGACTACTTAAGCATTCAACTTCCCTGAAATGTCTCAATTAATCTTACAATCAAAAGCTAAGTCAGTCATTGACTAAAATAGAGTGTCAGAAAATTCACATACAAGTAAAATAATTGAGTTACTAAAAGTTGCTAAATAGATAAAAAGTTTCATATATAATAGGAATCATCACAGAGGTTATCAAAGGCATATATTTCTTTTACAAAGTGAAGTCCATGATTAAGATGCACAGTGGACAAGACTGTCAATTTGTATCACCACACACAATGATTATGTAAGGACCTCACGGGTGTGTGACCTCTGTGGTTGTGTCGCACACTGTGTTCAAAGGGCTCAACATTTGTTCTGTTGTTGCTATCTTGAAATTCTTAAGAATTTTTTTTAATTAATGAAGATCTCTGCATTTTTGTTTTGCACTGGGACCCACAAATCATGTAGCTGGTTTTGACTATATGAACAATTTAACCCCCACAGAAATGTTCCTTTCTTCGCCTTTCTGGTAAGACTCTTCATGAGAAATATCACCCTCAAAGGATAAACTAAATGGAACAGGAGGTAACTTCAGTGAAAAGGGAAAGTATTTGGGGGAAGTTGAAAATGTAAAGACAAAAAAATTTCATGCATTTTGAAGATATGGTTGAATCTTCCCACTCCCAGGAGCTTGAGTTAAAATCATGATGTAAGAAAGCAGCTTTTTGATTGCTAACCAGAAGTCACTATGGGGAAAAGAAACTCCAATGTCTGAACCATAGGACATCAAGAAGAAAGTTAATTTGAGTTCTTTTCTGAAGTTTGTTTAAAAGGACTAACTGAAATCATTTCAAAGAGAACAGTTAAAGGGCTGCTGACGTATGCTCAAGTTGGTCCTAATTAGCACGCAGAGTAGGTTTGTCATAGTGTTCCGGAGAGTAAGTAGAAGCATAAAAGTACACTAGAGTATTAGCAGCGATTAAAAGTACGGCAGCGGGTGGGAGTGGGCAAGATTATTTACTTTATAAATGGAAGAGCTAAGCATGGAGAAAGAACTTTCAAGAGAAAAAGTGAACACTTTTGAGGAAGTGTATAGGGAAAATAACCGAAAACTATGAAAAGAATATTATAGTGTACAAAACATTCAAAGGAGACAGTGAGGACTTACTATATGGGCACTAATGAGCACTAATAAGCTCTCCAGGATTTGAGGCCTAAGGCTATTAGTGTATTAAAAGTTCTCACATTTGCTCACAATAGGTTATATCCAGGCAATCCTCCCTCCAGGAAGATAAATTGTATTCAGATGCAGAATAATAACTAATGTATGTATAGTGCATCATCATTTACATAGATGATCTTTTACATAAAAGAGTTTTTATGCTTATAACATCCCTGTAATGTGCATAGTATAATACCACTTGACAGATGAGATAATGAGGCTCAGAAAAAGAAAGTGAATTCCCTAAGAACACAAGTCAGAAGGTAATAGTCATCTTATGCCAAAACCCGGGCTTTTCCCACCATAAATGTAGTGAATGGCATGTAACATGTTCTAATGTGAAAACAAGGGCAACAACAATAATAACCACAGGGCCTCTTCTGAGGCCCGCCTACCCTTCTTTCCCTCCCTCCCTCCTTCCTTTCTTCCTTCTTCTCGCCATTTATCCATCCACCCTTCCACCCATCCACCCATTGCATAAACTTCTGGGTGAGTTCTAGTTTTAAAAAGATGGTCAGTGCACCTCAAAGTTTATCTGGATCTGCCATTATTACACAATGTTCCTTAGGAATGATTCTTGCAATGTGTCCATTCATCAGATCGATAACCTTCTCTATAAGGCTCAGCACTTGAACCTGGACAGACTGTAAATGACTGCTTTAAATTACTTGTCAAGGTTAGAAATGTGATACTACAAGTTTGCTCTCTCCATGGGCTTAAAGAAATAATATTTCCTACATTGCATTTTGGTTGAAAATTAAGATACGAGATTTAGGCAAGAAGACAAAGAATGCAACTTTCCTCACCTACTTTCTCATCAGCCCACTGCTTTTCTGGTTTCTGTTCCCAAGTACACCAAGTAGTTTTTGGGTCAAGCATGGTCGCAGCTTCTGTTTGTATGAATATGCCTTCCATTACTTAACCCCAAGTAACACCCTTAACACCAATCCTCCCTTGCTGCTTTCTTTTCTTTTACAGTAGGCTTGGGATGTCACATAGACTTGGCCTCTTTTCTTGATCCCATCTTTCTCAATCCTCTCCCTAGTCTAATACTGGAACTGAAAATACAGCACAGTTTCATGATGGGTAGGGTTGCATGGTCTTGGCCATGTTCAGCTTCAGACTGTGCTCTCTAATTTGGGAGGCATTAGCCATGTGAGGCTATTAGTAGTTTGAATTGTGTGGCTAGTAGGACAGATGAACTCAGTTTTAAATTTTATTTAAATTTAAAAACTAAATTTAAGATAACACTTCTAAATATATTTAGAACAATTTGGATATGTGAGTTTGCTTTTCAACTGTTAATTTATATAATCTAAATCAAGTCCTTCTAATCAAAACTTAGCTTTCACTGGATGTTATATGTAAGCGATGAATCACTAAATTCTTCTCCTGGAACCAATACTACGCTAACTAATTTGGATTTAAATTAAAAAAAAATAAAAGTAAATAATATCAAACACACAAAATAATAAATAAATAAAACTCAAAATTTAGCTCCCATACTGAGATGTACCCTTAAGTGTAAAATACATAGCAGATTTTGAAGCTTTAGTAAGCAAAAAAGTGTGAAATATCCCATTAAATTACTTAACTGAGTTCATGGTAAAATGATAATATTTCAGATATACATGGTTAAGGAAAGTATATTATTAAAATTAATTTCACCTGTTTCTTTTTACTTTTTTTTAATGCCACTACTGAAATTTTTAAATTACATATGTGACTGTCATTATATTTCTTTTGGACAGCATTGATTTAGGGGCCTGGCTAGGTACAGATGAGCAAGGGAGACTGTCAGCCTTTAATCCTTTCTGCTTTTATCACTTACGAAATAACAGTATTAAGATAAATGACAACCCTATAGTGATATATACATTTCAATAACAGCTAACATTTGTTGAACATTTACTAAGTGCCAGACACTGTTCTAAACAATTCTTATAACAACTTTATGATGAAAACATTTTTATTCCCATTTTAAAGATGAAGGAGCTGAGGCAGAGAATTGAAGTAGTTTGTCTTATGGTTTATAAATGGCAGAGCCAGGATTTGAACCCAGATGTATCTAACTTTCACACCAGCGAAATGGTGTGCTACCTAATATACGCTACCTAATATATTTAAAATATGCTACCTAACATAAGAAATTTGGGGTGGCACTTTCCTGAGCTGTATTTGAGGAGACAGTGTAAAAGTCATTAGTACATTGTATAGTACGTATTGCTATTGGATGATTAAATCTACTGGGTGCTCTACTGAATATCAAAAAAAAATTAAAGCTTGCTCTTTCATAGTTCATACACACACATAAGTCTACAGTTCTGTTTGCCAGATAATGTTTAAATTTGAGAAAGGTAAGTAAAATCATGAGGCCATTTTTAAACATTAATCAAGATAATTGGTTTATTCCAAAGAAAAATGTCAAGGAATTTGAACTTCCCTGTAGTATAAGTGGAATTCATTTTCTCCACTGTCAACTCATTAGCAAAATATTTTATACTAACATGCATGAAATATGCTTCTATCTGTACCTCTGAATGTAATTCCATTCATTCATTCATTCATTCCTTAGTTATTAATTGACTGCTAATGTTCCAAAAACTGGCTATGGAATGGACACAAGAACACACAGTTCTAAGAAGAGAATTTGTGCCTGGAGAAAATAGGCCCTGGCGATAGTGTGAGTGGGGACTTTGATACACCCAAACTCCCTGTGAACTATAGTTTTTTAGGTTTATATTCGTATGACCCCAATACCCAAAACATACATTTTGGGTACTGGTTGGGCATTTGATAGTTGGCATAACAGCAGATTCAAAACTTGATCTCAGCTTGTACAAAAACAATGCGGCTGCTGAGTGAAAACAGATGCCAGGGGGAACCATGCTGGGGATAAAGGAAGGACATTGTGGGAAGCACAACTTTATAATAACTTGAGGCATCCCATCGAATGACATTATAATTTGGCTCTCACTTATCGGGTGCTGGACCAGACAGTTTCAACTATCATTTGTCTGGCATCCATTAAGTATTGTTTCTTTATAATAGTTTGCTTTGTGTGTTGGACAATGAAATGAAGTGGGGGAAACTATCTAAGGCATATGAGAAAAAAACCTTAATGACAACAAACAATTTGTCAGACATTCTTTTCCCTCAGCTTTAACATTCGGGTGCCATATAGTGAATTAAATGATCTAGCCCATCTCATTCATCATCCAAAACAGAACGAACTGTTATAGTCAAGCTTCTCTAGAAGATTGCCTGACAGTTGATATATGAATCCATGGAGGGATTGTATGATGAAGGAACATTAAAGATGATAAGTGATATGTCAGCCTTTTAGGCCAGTTACTTTCATTGTATAACAGGCACACACAGATGTCTGGCTAAATGGTGGGAAATAACTTAACTAAGTTTGATTTGACATAGTCTGTGGGCTTTACGGGAAGTTACAAGGGATCACTGCACAAATATATGGAAACTAAGTATTGTTACCCCTTTCTGCAGCATTTAGTCATTCAACAAACATTTACTAAGCACAAACTTTGGGTCAGCACTATTGAAATGCCAGATTTTTATTCTAGGAGCTCAAAGAGTTAATGGGTCCTGTTCAGTATCACCAAGCTAATAAGCAGAAGACCAGGGCCTCAAGCAGAGTTTTCCAACTATAAATCCAGCATTCTGAACAGTGTAACATGCTGCTTCTCAGTGTCTAGCAAGAAATGGTTTGGCTCCTGCTCCATTTGGCTTCCATGGTCATTCCAGCTACCTCCTCCCACAACAAAGTCAGCTTGTTCCAACACTCCAGGACCTGGCTGAATTTGTCAATTTGAATAGAGAATCTGATATAGAGTAATCTGCATCTGAGCTATAAACTTGACCTTTAATTTTCTTTTGATTTGAAAAAAAAATAGAAAAGACAGAATAAATGGTTAAGTTTATTTTTAAAGCATTTTTTCAGAAGCAAAGATTCTAAGCTTTAATTTTCAAGGTTTGATTCTGCAGATTAAACTAATTTGGTGTTACTATTACACTTGTTGTGTTGTTACTCTAACTATTTGCTTCCAGATTTGGGGATAAACAAAGAGGCTCTTTGTGGGGCCAAGGAATAGGTATCTTTCTGAAGAGGACCAAAACTCCAGACCAAATGCAGACAAAGAAATAGCAGAGACAAATGTATTTCCTGAATACCTACTATGTGCTAGTAGTATAAATATATTTTAAAGGTTTTCTATCACAAGAATTCTGCAAAATATATTGTCATTTTACTCTGTAGGATTTCTGCAATCAATAAATATGAAAGAAACTGAGATTTAGTAAGTTTAACTAATATGTCCCAAGTTACAAGCTAGTTAGTGGCAGAACTGTGGATAAAGATCCAAATCTGTTTAATTCCAAAGCTCTTTCCACATGGCATGTTGTCTTGTGTCTACAATTTGTCTCTCAGTGTGCTATTTCATCAATTACTCAGCAGGTAGATGGAAACAGAACTCCTTATCTCTTATTTAAACTCTTCTCTTGCTCAGTCTCTTTATCACAGTGAGACTGTATTTGCTGGGTCTCTCAAGCCAACACTCTTGGAATAATGCTCAACTTTACATCTGACTAAGACTTTGTAGTCCTTCCTATGGCTTTAGGGTAAGCATACCTGATTAATTCTATTTAAAGAATTATTTAGAAGCTGCTTTAAGTAATGAGATCATCGATTTTCCAAGAAAGAGTATGAGTTAAAGGGTACTCAATTCTAAAATTATACTGAGAACCGTCATCTTTCACATCTGTATGCCAAAATATCAGCCACCATTTAAGGCTACTTTACCTGCCATTTCTTCAGAAGGATTTTCCCTGATGTCACTCTAGAGCCTGAGATTATTCCCTCTCTTATGGCACACATCACTTTTATTTGTATTTGCAGAACATGCCCTATGCCAGCCACACCATGGTCAATGTACAAACATCATCCTCGTTCTCATGGAGCTTAAAATCTAGCAAGATAACCCCATAACCACTCAACTAGTAAAGGTTTACTTCCATCTATATGTGCTGTGAAAGAAAACTCCCTGCCATTATGTATTGTGTGGAGAAAAATAAAAATGCAATAAGTATAATATATCCATTTTTCTTATTTACATAATTCTAGATAATGGGCTTCCCTCTACAACCTAGCACATTTTCACACTTACTAGGATGTACAAAGAACTCAACTTGAAAAAAAAAAGTTTACCTTTCTCAGAAGTTTATCATGAACAAAATATTATAAGATCTATATAAAAATCTATTTGAAGAAAACTAAAAAACTGATGAACAAAATCAAAGGAAAACTAAATAAATGAAGAGATATTCCATGTTCCTGGACAAAAGAACTCAATACTTTCAAGATCTCACCTCTTCCCAACTTGATCTACAGATTCACTGAAATCTCAATAAAATCACAGCACGTTATTTTCATGGATATGGACAAACTTATTCTAAAGTTTATATGGAGAGGCAAAAGACCCAGAATAGCAAACACACTAATGAACAGAGAGAAACAAAGTTAGAGAAACAATGCTCCCAACTTCAGGACTTACTCTAAAGCTTCGGTAAATAAGAGTGTGGCATGGTGAAAGAATAGACAAGTAGATCGGTAAAGCAGAACAGACAGCCCAGAAGTAGACCCAGTAAATACAGTCAATTGACCTCTAATAAGGAGCAAAGACAATATAATGGAACAAAGATAGTTTCTTCAGCAAATTGTGCTGGAACAACTGGAAATGTACATGCAAAAAAATAAATCTAGACACAGAACTTACACCTTCACAAAAATTAATTCAAAATGAATCACAGATCGAAAGGTAGAACACTAGAATATAACAGGGGAGAAAAGTTAGATGACCTTGGGTATGGCGATAGTATTTTAGACACACCAAATCTACAAAAGAAGTAATTGATAATCTGGAATTCATTAAAATAAAAAGCGTCTGTTCTGTGAACCAATATCAAGAAAATTAGAGGACAAACAACAGATTGGAGGAAAATATTTGCAAAACACACATCAGATAGAGAACTGTTATCTAAAATATACAAAAAACTCCTAAAAATCAACATTTAGAAAACCAAAACTCTGATTAAAAAATAGGCCGAAGATCTTAACAGATGCCTCACCAAAGAAGATGTATGGATGGCAAAAACGTAAATGAAAAGATGCGCCAAATCATATGTCATCAGGAAAATGCAAATTAAAGCAAGAATATAGCACCACATACTTTTTAGAATGGCCAAAATCCAGAGCAATGACAACATCAAATGCTGGTGAGAATGAGGAGTAAGAGAAGCTCACACATTACTGGTGGGGATGCAAAATGATATAGCCAGTTGGAGACAGTTTGGCAGTTTCTTACAAAACTCAATGGACTCTTACCATACAATCCAGAAGCTGTACTCTTTGGTATTTACCCAAGGGAGCTGAAAACACACTCATGCAAAAACTTGAACATGGATGTTTATAGAGGATTTATTCATAATTGCCAAAACTTGGAAGCAACCAAGATGTCCTTCAGTAGGTAAATGGATAAACTGTGGTACATGTAGACAATGGAATATTATTCAGTGTTAAGAAGAAATGAGTTATCAGGCCATGAAAAGACATGGAGGAAACTTAAATGCATATTACTAAGTGAAAGAAGGCAATCTGAAAAGGCTCCATGCTGTAGGATTCTAACCGTAGGACATTCTTGAAAAGGCAAAACTACAGAGACAGTAAATTGATCAGTGCTTTCCAGAGGTGGAGAATGAGGACATACATGGGCAGAACACAAAGGATTTTTAGTGCAATGAAAATACTCTCTTAAATGAAAACTTGAAACAAAATATAAGAAAATACTCTGTATGATATTGTTACAATGGATATATATCATTATACATTTGTCCAAACTCATAGAATGTATAATACCAAGAGCGAACCCTAAGGTAAACTATGGACTTTGGGTGATTATAACATGTCATTGTAGGTTCACCTGTGGTAAAAAAAAAAAAAAAAAAAGTGCCTTCTGGTGAGTGATGTTGATAATGGAGGTCATATATGTGTGGGGTGGGGGCGGAGAGTACATGGAAAATCTCCACACCTCTCTCTTAATTGTGTTTTGAACCCACAACTCTAAAAAATAAAGACATAAGAATAAAAGAGCTCCATGTTTTTGTATTAGTGAAGCAAAGATGTTTGGGGCAAAACCTAAACTGCAGATTTCATCGAGACAATGAGAGGCTGAGCTCTTTAATCCATAAGCTAAGGAAGCACTTAAAGATCCAGTTTCAGTGAATTCTAATTAGAATAACTGAATGTCAGATTAAGAAAAATCCTTAGAGCTAAGTAATCCAGAAGGTACAAACTTTTGGCTTTTACAATTTTTATGGAGAAAGACAGAGGGTTGCCATCTTCTTCTTTTGCCAAATGAGGCTTTTAAATAAAACCTACCATCTATTGTTCTTTGATTCCATAAGTGAGTAAACGTTTGGAAACAAAAAAGAGAGAACAGCATTATCTCAGTATGAAGGACAATCTCTCCTAAGCAAGGACAGGTAATAGATATAGATTCAAATATAAACATAGAGTAAAATGTTATAGTACATGGAATATTGTTTTTATTTTCCTTATTTCATCATAGACTGGTGAAAACTGGAGTTTAAGAAACTGATCTCCAAACTCTTCAGAGGTTCAATGACTGACCAAGGTTACAAGTTAGTGGCTACTGAGGCTTGAACCAATACCCAGGTCACTGGACCCCACTTTAGTGTTTCTTCTAATCACCCTCTGCTTGGACTTTAGGAGCATGACAAGGCTTGAGGTGGAAGGTGAGGTGAGTTCTCCTTTACATATATATAGAATTACATGACCTTAGAGTCAGTGAGACAGGTAGAGAAAAAGGAATAAAAAAAGAGAAACATTCTGAAGAAACATTCTGAAGGAGATGAGGGTATTTTTAGTTCCTAAGAACATTCTCTTCTTTCCACATTTCTCTTCCCTAGAGCAACAACAGAGGGTAATAAAGGGTTATGAAAATAGCAAAGCCATGATTATGTGGTAATTTGTTAAATTCCTAATATGTTTTCAGAGCTGAGTTGCTTTTATCCTCATAATCCTTTGAGGTAGCTCTTCTCAGGTGAGGGGACTAAGGTTCAGTGAGGAGAAGCAGTCTGCCTAAAATTGGCAGCTTCACATCTAACTCAAGTTCAGAGACCCATTAACTATGCCACACTGTCTCATATATTGCTATCCAGGAAACAGGATGTACATCTATTGAGTACTATGAGCACTGGGCTTAGTGTTTTTCATAATTTATTTTAGGTAATATTGACCTTAGTCTTATTTAGCTTCTTCATTTCACAGATAAGGAAACTGAGGCTGAAGATTGTATAGCCAGTAAGTGGAGGAGCCAGAAATCAAATGCAGCAGAATTATTTGTATTGGCTCTTAAAGTAGAGATTTGACATGAAGCTAAAAAAAAAGTATACTTTCTGTATTGCACTGAAAGAGTATATATGCAATAGCAAATAAGTAAGTCATTCTCTAGTTGCATTTTGATATTTTCATGGGCTGATAGTTTGAATGACATGAAATGACATTTTTGTAGGTCAAAAGTGGTTGAATATTGTGATTGCGTATGGTTTTGATCTAACATATATCATATTAAGTTTTACTAATCCATAGCTTTCTGCCTCTATTTAACCTTGGCAATAAGTTAAAGATTGCCAAGCTAATAGAATAGTAACAGTGATAATAAAATAATAATAACATTATCAACTACTCTTTTTTTTTTAATGTTTTTTATTTATTTCTAGGAGAGAGAGAGAGAGAGAGAGAGAGAGAGAGAGAGCGTGAGAGGGGGAGGGGCAGAGAGAGAGGGAGACACAGACTGTGAAACAGGCTCCAGGCTCTGGGCTGGCAGTCAGCACAGAGCCCGACGCGGGGCTCGAACCCAAACCGCGAGATCATGACCTAAGTGAAAGTCGGACGCTTAAACGACTAAGCCACCCAGGCGCCCCCATTATCAACTACTCTTAACCATTTTTTAGAAAACTACTTCTACTATATATGTTTTTAGTGAGCTAAAAATACATAAAATTTGCCATTGTAACTTTTGAAATTTTTTTATTTTATTTTTTTAAAAATGTTTATTTATTTTTCTCACACACACACACACACACACACACACACACACACACACACACACAGAGCTTGAGCAAGGACAGGCACAGAATCTGAATTAGGCTTCAGGCTCTGAGCTGTCAGCACAAAGCCCAATGTGGGGCTTGAACTCAAATACCATGAGATCATGACCTGAGCCAAAGTCAGATGCTTAACCAACTGAGCCACCCAGGCTCTCCACCATTGTAACCACTTTAAGTGTCCAGTCAGTTGTGTTAAATATGTTGTGAAACAATTTCCAGAATATTCACAATGTTGTGAAACAATTTCCAGAACTTTTTCATCTTTGCAAAACTAAAACCCTATACCCATTAAACAATGAGGGACCCCATGAGGGACCATATGCCCAGTGGTGTCATATCAAAGGTCTTTTTCAAAAGGAATCAACTTGGAATTTTGTGTGAAATTTTCCAAGTTTTAATGGTTTAAAAAAACTTAGTTGAGATAGAATTCAAATACCATAAATTCCCCCATTTAAAGTGTACTGTATAATGGTTTTTGGTTATGCAACCATAATGTTAAGCAACCATCATCTCTATCTAGTTGCAAAATACTTTCATGAGCCCCAAGGGAGACCTTGTGTTCATTGGGCAGTCATTCCTCATTCTCCTCTCTCCCCCACCCATAGTAACCACCATTCTATTTTCTGTCTTTATGAATTTGACTTTTTTTTAGATACCTCACATTTCTATTATTTTTGAGTGTGTAAAATGTGTACGATACCTTACACACTTTATTTAATCCTAACAAAACTATGAAAGAAGTCCTATTATCTTCATTTATTCTCATTTGTAGCCTAAAAAAGGTAGATATATAGTTAAATCTGAAATGAATCCATTACTATATGTGTTCAAATTTGTTATACCCAAATTAGTTACTGATGAAAATAATTTACACCCTAGAGATTTCCCACGTTTTTTATTATTGGGAGGTGGTGGTGGATTTCCAAAGATCCAAACATACATTTGGGGACTCCAAATTTGATAGAGTTCAACAAATACTTGATTAATGACTAAGTAAATGATGTACAGAATCCCTTCTTAATAAAAGATAATATGAAAGAGTGAGAAGATCTTTGAGAGAGAGCACTCAAGTGCTCATAGTAACATTATCCATGTAGAGGTTTTTGGCTCATTTTTCTAAACATAAGATATCTGAAAAAAATGGGGGAGAAAAGACTTAACTGTAAAAATAATAACATTCTATTCTGGAATATCATTGGCCAATTAGTTGAACTCTCTAGGAAGGAGGATGTTTTAAAATGGGCTAAAGCATCAGGGGATGTTATTTAGTGTGTTACTTGGAGTTGGCATATACGCACGCAAGAGAACTGAATCTGGAAGAACTAATGAGGCCCTTGTGTTTGCAGCACTTACAAAAAGGATGGACAATCACTGTGTAAGAGAAAACAGAAGCTTTGTGCTCATACGTCAACTTTTTCTTAAACAGAAAGAAAAAAATTAAAGAAAATAGTTGGATACTAGAGATTTTGTCATTCATAGAACAAATGAAACAGAATTGAAAAGAGAGTGGTAAAATATTTGCATGAAAGAAGCATCCCTATTTTTATATTATTGAAATGGGATTCATTTCAAACTGAAGTTACATTTTTATAAGAGAATTATTTTCATTCTGAAGGCAAATTACATAATAAATGTTTCTTCCTTGAATATTTTTAATCAGAATAAACTAATTATAAAGATAGTTATATATATAAGATGTTTTTATACAATTAAATGTATATTCCTAAATTAATAAATGACCTTAGATTTATAGAAAATATTAAAAATTGTATCTTTTCACCTTTATTCCTTCTGCTCTATTAATAAACATCTTCATTTTTTTTCTTCAAAAATCTCCCAACAAAAACTTCCCTTTCAATACATGAAACTCTTCAAAAATTTAAGATCTTTGGCCCCAATATACTGAACATTTTCCTTAGATACATTGCTTGAACTTAAATTTGAAAGTAACCAAATTTTTGCTCTGTGGATTTTGTGGAAATGCTAATGTCCAAATCTGATTTCAGTGAGCTTTGACCTTCTGAGATTTGTCAACCACCCAGATGTCAAAACTTTCTTTTTCCTTTAAAAAGAAATTTATTCAATTCAATTCAGTGCAAATCATTCTGTCATCTTTCAAGGACAAAAGACTAAATGCATTATGGATCTTAATTTTTACCTACAACTATCTAAAACAAAGTTTTAGAAACTGAAGAATCAGAGGTTCATTTCGGGGGGGGGGTACCCTTCAGGATATTGAATCCATTCCCTCTTTATAGAGAAAGACGCTAAGTGGCTTCTCCAGATGTGACGCAGTTAGAGTCGAAGGCAAAATCCAAATACGGTTTTCTTAGAACCACCCAAGGCAAGGCCCAAACTGTTGACTTCCTCACGTTCTTGTCCAGATCCTAGACAATACAAGGTGCCAAGTGAATAAATTAAATGGTACTATTTTTTGAGGAAGAAGCTCCAGGATCCTGAATGAAACGAGTGATCCCTGTGCCTTAACACATCCCTGTACATAAAGGGAAACTGCCAGTGTCTCTGTGTCTCTGTGTGCCAGTGGCAAGACCACTAATATATTCTACCGCATGGGAGAGTTGAATCATTTAGCTGCTCTGCTTCTCAGTCTGCAAAATGGGAATAATATCCCATTCTATGTAGCTGAGAAACTGGAACCAGATAAAGAAGGTGAAAGGACTTCAAGGCTCCTCCACACTGCATGACACAGGCCCCGCCATGATTTATGTACAGACTTGCTTTAGTAGGTATGCCCTACTTCTACCACAATAAAGGACCTTGAGACACAGATTAAGGGACTATCTAGCACAAACCCAAGAAAATTCAGGAAAAAAAAAAAAAAAGGCAAACACGCTATGAGGCATGGAATAAAAGGAAGAAACACACCCTGGCAATATTTGATGCTCGAGGGAAATAATGTCATTTTGAAATTACAGGTAGATGTGTTTCCCTTCTCCCCACCCCCTCATACTCTTTTCTAGCACATTTTGGGGAGCTAAGGAGAATGAATAGAAGAGACAAAAAAGTACTTTGCCCGGCAGGAATACAAAATTGTAAAGGCACAGACAGCACTACAGAGGCGCGCTGCCATTCACTCACAAAGAATTTTGTGCATGTAGATGGCTGATTAATTGCCGGCCTGCCTAGACGAAGCTGCAACAAGCCAGATACTGTCAGCATGCCATCGGTTACCATGGAAATGCACAAGGTTCCTGTTTCTGACAAACCCTTGAATACTGGATAGATTGTGCCATATGTAAATAAGGCAAATTAGTTTTCCTATATCTTCCAGACAAGGTTAGACGAAAAGAAAATATATCTGTTTAAACATACTCTCTAACCTCTTAGATGTGACGAATGAGAAAGAGGGGCTTCTTTCTTAGGAAACTGAACTCAGAGTGTTACAACTGAAAGGCACTTGGGGAAAATGACCAAAAAATGCAAAATGCATTGCCCATTTATAAGGAAGGACTTCAAAGTCAGCCGTGCAAAGGTACATTTATTAGACTTTTGTTTTCTAACCAGATGTATTTTGTGTCCTGCTCTTTACAAAATTATAAGACGTCAAACAGCTATTTCTATGGTATTAGATTAGAAATTTTATATCTCTGTCATGCAATTTTTACTTTTGTACAATCCCTGGACCACAGGCTGAATACTGAGTCGCAAACCAGTATAATTTAAAATATTTAACTCCACTACTAAGAATACTTACTTTGGCATTATATTGGTTGCGGTTGCTTCTTTTTTTTTTTTTTTTAAAACGTTTTTGCCAGCAGTAGGAGACTTATAACTTCTTTTTGTGTTGTAATAATAATTTATAATTAACTAAATCTGGTATGATTTCAAAAACTCTTGTAATTATCATTAGGATATTTCAAAGTACATAATGACTCAAATTCCTTGTCTATTTCGTGACACAGGACTACTCTGATGGCCACGTATAATTATATATTTTAAAATTTTACTGTTAAGTTAAACAGTAAAAATGCCAAGAAGTGCTGGAGTACTTTTCACACTATAGCATTTCTGAATAACTTTAAAATGTGCATTTCTCAAAATAAAACATTATACCATCTCTATTATGTCCTCAATTTTAATATATACTTTTCATTTATTTTCAGCCAAATTTGTTATTTCAGTTTAAATTTAAATTAATGCCCTCACCCTTTTCGGGGTAAAGGCAAGAAAATTTATTTTCTAGCAAATGATCCATGTATTAGATATGCTCAGAATTCCAATTTTGATTATGATATACTATAGGTTATTCCATGTTTTAGAATTCAGAGATGAAATCTAACTAATGGACCCAGTCTTTAACATATCCTTATAATTTAATATTATTCAAAAAAATAAAAAGAACTATCTATACACAGTCCTTTTAATTTTTATGTAAATAATATACTACGTGAAGCTCTCAAAAATGCTAACTTTCAGTACTGCCCCATTTGACATATTTTTCTTGCAAAAATACTCTTCACATTATTCAATATGAATATAATATGTAAAGAGGATGGTTTTCATAAAATATTCTAAACAAATTTGAAAAGCATGTTATGTTTATCCAACAGTAAAGAAGAAATCAAAGAAAACTATCTGAATAATTCTGGCTAGAACAAGGCCCTATGCCTGAGACTTTTCTTTCTGTTCTTCATTTTCTTTTGCTTATGGAGACCCAAACAGGTTGTCACACTTTTTAAGTCATTCCAGTCCTTTTGCCCTGAAATACATGCCCTAGAGATGACATTTTATTTCTCTCTTTCCCCCCCCCTTTAAATCACACAGAGTATAATTAAGAGCATTAGGATTTCATGCATGGTCATATAACAATGTCCATTTTTCTTATTAGAAATCTTCCCAAGTTCTTTAATTATGAGCATGTGTATTTGAGGATTAAAATAGTAGTCTATATCCTAGAAGCCAAAGGTTTCACAAAGAGGCCAAATTTCCCTTTTCCAAGTGTTTTATATATAATATATATATACATATATATATATATTATACATTAAACTCATCTTCCTAGTTACAAGACATATGTGTTATATATGCTAGGAATAGGTTAGGAAAATTGAGGTTGGCTCTGTTCATGTTTTTAACTCTACGCTTTAAAATGTGTATTTGCAAGCTGCATACTTGCAAATGAAAGATACATATGAGAGTATTTTACTTTATTGCTTAAACATGGCAAAACAGGAATATTATACTCTTGCATATCACCAGAATGGTATTAAACATAGGACAATGAAAGAGTAGATCTTCTAGTCCTTGAGAGAAGAATAAATGCTTTCTAGAAGGAGTATACATATCTGCTGCTTTTAAAAGGCAACATTACGGGGCACCTGGGTGGCTCAGTCTGTTAAGCGTCCGACTTCAGCTCAGGTCATGATCTCATGGTTCGTGGGTTCGAGCCGCACATCAGGCTCTGTGTTGACAGCTAGTTCATGGCCTCGGGCCTGCTTTGGATTCTGTGTCTCCCTCTCTCTCTGACCCTCCCCTGCTCATGCTGTCTCTCTCTCTCTCTCAAAAATAAATAAAATATTTTTTAAAAAGGCAACATTACAATATGGAAAGAATATTCAATTATTCATTCATTGAGCATTTATTATGTGCCACATACTTTATGACACAGGGGAAGATCCCTGCCTTAATGGAATTTATACTCTAGTGGGGTTAGAGATAAACCAGGAAAAAAGAGTATTTGAGTTCTAAACTTTTTCTCTCAAATCCTGTAATTTCTTTTACTTGTATTACCCTTATGATATCATATTCTCTTTCTAGTTTAGTTATTTCTATGTGTCTTTCTACTCCACTATCCTATAAATTTCTCATGACTATCAAATATGGTCTGGATCTTTGGATCTTCCACCATATTCAACATATAGTAGGTTCTTCAACAATATCTGTCAAATAAATAAATAAATAAATAACTCTCCTGGTCACCTGTAGTATAATTTTAGGCAAGTCAACCTAACTCTAGTAGTTTTTGGCCTTTTCTCCTATCAATAGGGGTGTTGAAATAAGTCATCTTTCATGTTAAAATTGTGATTCTATAATATTCCTTAGTGCTATCTGTCAGTAAACAAATTTACTCTTGTTATCTTACTGGCTTGGAAAATTTTCATTCTAAAAATGTGATTAGTCTAAATTTATTTTTACTCTTCTGACTATCATTTTATCAGAATGACTTTTAAAACATAATCATTTTATCTTTCATGGAAAAGTATGCCCAGATCTGATGTTCAATCTTAAGATATTACTTGTTACTTGGTTGATGTATAAAACAGGCAGGAAAATCATGCACAGGAATAAATAAGCCAGTTTTTAAGTATTAAATCGAGTGAAATAAGACAGAAGCAATAGTTCTGCAACAAAAGATGAGAACTTCCTTCCTCTAAATCTCACACACATATGGCTGTTTGTCCCAGGCTCACGTGGATCATGGATAATTTACAAACAGTAGGTGATGAGCTATAAAGAAAATGACTCAGTGGCCCATCTGTAATTTAAATACATGACAAAATGTTTAAATGTTTCAAACAATGGTAAAACACTAAACGACTTAACAGTTTGAAAGCAAATGTGGAGCATTTTTTTTCTAGTTTATTGGCTTTATTTTTTTGCACCATCCAAAATAGACGTCCTATGTTTGATTCTTCCTAGATGCAGTGTGTATGTAGTCTTCCATTGGGTATCTCATTGGAAAATAAGTAGGAGAGTATCCATTTTTTGGGAATAGCCTGGTCAGTAAAATTTATGTACTAAAGCTAATGTGTATAATTGGAAAATTCAGAAATCCAAGGTATTGCTCAAGATTTTCATCTATCATGGGAATACTTCATTCGTTTTCTTATCAGTACAATGACAGCCCCAATCAGCATACATCAGCATTTTGAAATAAAACTTTAAATTATTTCAATGTTGACATTTATGTAACCTGTATCTTTGTAGACACAGAATGAAGAGACTTAAGTGCAATATTTACAAATAAGGCCCTTTCCTCCTATCTCATATTATTTGATTGATTTTTCAAAAGATCTACAAAAAGAAAAATAAATAAAAAGCTGTTTTTATTTGTTCAAAACAAAAGTTGAGAAATGAAAAATGCATTTAGTTAAATGGCTATTGAGTTTATGCAAACTCAACCATGCAGACTTTTAACAGACAGGGTAGATTTTGGAGGGAGACAGAGATTGATTACTAACATATAGAATGTAAGTAAAATTAATTATTTAATCAAGGGGAAAGAGAAAACATTAAATAAAACAAAGACCTAGCATATAATGACAAGAAAATAAAATTCTAGTAAAAATTGGTACTACCTTCTAATATAAAGACTCATTTGCAAATACATGTGCTTATCTCAAATAAGTGTTTTGCTGATATATTTAGTTGGATTTTCCAAACTGCTTCAGATTGAAATGTATGTTGAAACCTAAAACTGATTTGTTCCATGTAAATCGCATTTAAAACTTTTTCAGCTAAAGATATTACCAGTAAAGCTATTAACTTGAGAATGAGCTCTATCTTTAGACCTCTGAACCTGTTAAATCTTTGATAATATTAAGAGATTTTTTTCTTTCTCTTTATGTAAAATATAAAAAGAAGTCCCAAGGAACCACATTTTTTTCCATTTAAAAGGGATGCAAACCCAATCCAAAAATTTTTTTATTATTAATGTAAACTTAAATGAACCTTCCTCCTTTCCTCTGCTTGCCTTTGAACCATGTCCCAAGAGCAGTTGATGGAGTAGGCACATTTTCTCCAAGACTTTCTCAAATGAACATTCTTTATGTGTTCAATGTATACACAGCTATATTTAATGGCAAAGGAACCTAGTAACACGTCAACAATTTTAAAGTTGGTCCTGAAAATATTCTGACAGTGTTAATTTCACCTAAAGGCGGAATGCTTTGTCTCCTTTCTTACTATGTAGAATAGATAGGTGGATGGATAGATAGGTAGATAGATAGATAATTATGACACTATTCCTTGAACTTAACCCATAAACTTAGCTTGGGTTTAATTTATAAAACAGATATTGCTACTTGGTAAGACTGATATAACATTTGGACTATCAGAATTTATACTCTGCACCATTATCCTTCTTCTTCCTTATACAGCTGGGAAACCTAATTCTCCTTCATTTTAAAAAAGGTTCTTATTGGCAGATCTGTTGCCCTGCGTATTTTCATTACTTTGGGCCCACTCACTCCAATTAGGCTATCCATTCATCATATGATAGTTACTTGAAAACCTGAAAAACATATTAGAGAAGAATCAAGCTTTTGGTTTTTTGCCTAGAGTATAATATATAATATAAATGCATAATTAGTGGGATTTATATTTTGACATATATTGAAAATATTTCAGCATTTCTAAGATATTCATACTCTAGTGTTCTTTCTTCCAAATTATTTATCAGTGGTGTCTGCAAAATCAAAAATAGCATTTGGACCTGATCAATTCTGTCAACAAATGAATTATGTAATATTTAAATATTCTGACTCCATAATTCTCATTATAATGCAGGGAATTGATTAGCTATTTCAGGATTCTTCTTATCCATATCCTAAATTTTTTTACAAATTCTCAATTTATGAACTCTTGTCTGAGAATAGAGATATGCTATGAGGCACTTAGCTTGGGTTACTCTCTCATGGCAAGGGTCAAATTTATAGAAAGTGCTTCATAATCATTGATTTATTTACATCTCAAGACATTCCTAGGAGATAATTACAAATTACTCTATACCATTAAGACACATTAAACCTGTGAATGTTATAAAATACTAGTTTATCAAATCAAGATATAATTGTACTCTCCATACCTTAAAGGTCCATGCACACATTTCTAGATCTAGCATAGTATGGAAGATATTTCCTATTCACGAGTCAAACACAAAAGTGGGAGACTTTTAGGCCAAAAAAATTAATAATAAACCTTACAAACTCATTTTCCAGTACCAATGTAAGTATTATTTCAACAGCTTTAATAGAAATTCCTTAATATTATTAAGTGCTAGCATCCTCCATTCTAGTTTAGTTTCAATCAATGACTCCCAAAGGCCATACTTGTGATGATGCTGTTTTGTAAATAGCTTAGCTGACATTAACTAGGATGACAATTTTCATTTTCTGTGACATAGTATCTCTTTTTTGAACAAAGGTGGCATGTAGTCTAGAAGGCATACACGTGAGTCACAAAACATGAAAAATTCTTACAAGCAAACAGTCATTCACAAAACAGGAACTGTAGATAGTGGACCCATATTTTTTTTCTTTAATTTTCTCTCTTCTTTTTCTCACCCCTACCCCACTCTGTCACCTAGTAAATCACTCTATCACAAAGGGCATCAGCATGAATATCTTTCACTATGGAGAGTAATTACAATAACTACCCACCTCGCCCACACTCACACCCACACCCCACACCTTTTGGAAACATGAGAAGACAGACTTGATTCCAGATTCTGTCACTGTGCTGTTGGGTGACTTTGGATAAATCGCTTACTTGAATCTCCTGAGCCTCAGTATTTTCATCTGTAAAACAAAGCTAATGATAATATTTGTTCTACCTACTTCATAGGATTGTTAAGGAAGCATTTTAAAAAATGTATATAGGAAATCTCATTTTGAAAGTGTAACTGCAAATATTATAGTACAGACACATAGTGAGGCAATAGTTACCCTGAAGTTTTGGAACTCAGAGTAACATGTAGGTTGTATTATATTTAAGTGAAATCTCTTTATATTTCATGAAACATTTTATTAATAAAAGTCCAACTATACATGATTTCACTCCATCTTATATATATATTTTGTGTGTCTATATTGACTTATTTAATCACTATTTATTGGTTAATTAATTAACTTGATTCTGTAAAATACTTGTGGCTTTCAATGAGATAAATTAGAAAACTTTGATAGAAATGTGTCCAGAATCTGCTGAGTCATTATGATGAAATTCTTTATTATGCTCAATATAAAATTACACCAACAGTATGTGATTCTCAGGAAAGAAGATTCATTAACTATACTCTAAGTTTTCCTATATTCCTTCAGAATATTAATTTGAGTACTGATAAAATTTATTAGTGATCAGCTTTTAGCCAAGATACTGAGTATACTAACATGCCATGTAAATGATACAGAATATTTTTTTTTATTCATCCTAGTGCTTTCCTTGAGATTTAAAAGTAGTTTCTTCCATGTTCATATTACTGGCCACTTCACCCATCTTGCTTATCAGGAGCAACCTAGTATTAACTTAAATGACAACCAAAATACCTCATCCTGTTTGACTTCTCTCCCTGACATCTATGACTTCAGCTGACCCTACACTCAGACAATGGCAATACCTTTATTTATTATTAGCAATTTTCCCTCCATAACAGACCACTTAATTACCAACCTGATACTCAGAACACTTCTACCCAGCTGCAGTAAAGTGCTTTGGAACAACTAGAGGCCAAGGCATCAGTTGCTGCTTTCAACCAACATAGGAAATTTCAGATAATTTCAGGTCCTGGACCCATTTTATCCTAGCTAGGTACATGAGTGTGTGCATATGTTATGTGTTGGCGACTGAAGTGTGAGATGCAAGATATACCTCTAGGACTTTCTGTCGGAAAAGCACTTCCATAATCCCCTCAGAGTAACTAGCAAAATTTGACACATGTGTCAATTTGTAGCCACAGATCACTCTGCACCTAATACGTAATGTCTAACGGTAACTATCTTTTTAAAAAAATCTGTAGATTACTTCTTATTGAGTTGACAACCATGTTGCACTTATTAGTGACAGCCTTCATTTCTTTATTAAAACTAATATTTACTCCATGAAAATATCTCCCATTGTTTAGCCTCTATTCCTGTGAGCTCAAAAAACAAAAACAAATCCTGGAAAATAATAAAAATACTTGTTATTACAAGTTTTAACTAAAAGATAAATCTATCTGACCATTTTCCCAGCTTTTGCTTATGTGCCACTATACTCAATATTTTTCTTTCAAGAATCAATGATCCAGTTGAATCTTGATTTTAACTTACAGCCATCCATTAGAGAAAGTTAAGAGCTTGAAAAGGGTCAGCCTTTTTTGTCTCTATTAGTCTAGGTAGCTTTTGTCTCTAATGGAATCCTTTCGATAATTATTTCATACTTCTGGAAAATCTTGATGGACGCCATTCACCTCAATACTACCTCTGCAGATCATTCAAAAGCCTCTATTAGAACATCTCAGAGAAACCTACTTTTTGCTTTATACTCAAATAAAGGAAGTAAAAAACTAAACTTCAAGAGAGGCCATGCTTTTCAATGTAATCACAATACTCTCCAGTCTGAACAAGAGGCATCAGCTATTCCTTCTCTTTCGAAAGCATTTTGACCAGGTGGAAGGATTTTAAACATATACACAGTACACACATCTCTTGATCCCATTCAAAAATCTCAGAAAATATTTTTATGCTTATTTGCATATTTTTTTCACTCTTAAAGGTTAGGGAATATGAGTTTTCTCTCTTTCAATGACAGTGCTTTTCAACAGGGAAAAAGAAATATCTAATCAATAACTGTAACAATGTATTATAGTTAAGTGCAAAAATTGAACCAAAAAAATCAAATTATAATCTGGGACACTTACTTTTTCTCTGAAATGTGTCATACAACCATTCACTTCACCTAAATAACATTTTTTAAGGAATAGTTTTATTTTGCTTATTACAAACATCAACTTTAGTTCCCTAAGCAGAAAACAGCTGGATGACAGGTGAAAGCTGGTTCAGGATTAAGAATTTGCTGTAAGCTTTACACAAAACAGCTAATAGTCACTTGAAGAATCAAGTGCTGAACGTATTAGAAGATTCCAACTGCCACTTCTTTACTTGACTTAGTCTAAATGAAACTCTATGAGCCTGCTTAGAGCAGGGTGGGCTCTCATGAGCCCCAGAAGACCTGTCCACCACAGAGAGAGGGAGGGAGGGACTGTCTTTTGGTGTCTAGTCATGTAAAAGGAAAAGGAACCAGCCAATACATATTCAGTAGCTTTCAGCTTTACACCTTTCACAAAGGATTTAAGGTGGCTCCCAACATAAATATAATGGGAGAGATAAAACACTTACTGGAGAAAGGTAAGGCACAGGGAAAATAAAGTTTGAACAATAATAAGACCAAGGGTGATAGGCACACACAGAAATGCACAACGCATTTCATTAGAGTACCAAGGCTGCTGCCCCAGTCCACAAGCAAAGGAGGAAGCATGATCAGGTACAAGATTGACATTATCCATAAAGTTGGAGGGAAAGGGGGGGAATCCCTTCATAAAGTGCCTGCTTTGACAAATACATTTATATGTACAAGTGTTATTATTTTCATTTTACGGAAAAGGAAACGGAGGTTCTGAGTAGTTAAATGATTTTCACTCAAGGTGGTATGGCTGATAAGAGTCAGAGCAAGGATTTAAACTCAGTTCTGACATCAAAACTCATGCTTTTTTCATTTGAAGAGGAGGGTAGGGGACAAAGAATCCTCAAAGCTGTTTTTTAGGATTGCACACCTTCTTAATGAGAATAACTAGAGCTGACATTTTTCTGAGTTCTTAGGAAATTCAGTGAATGTATCTGTAAATCAATATAAAATATAGAATATTTCAAATGAATAAGGTTTTACTAATCTGCTATACATCATAAATTATATTTTGTTATTTTGTTTCCCTTTTTTCATTTCCATCATTTTCTCATAATAAAAGAGTTTATAATTCTCTTTTTTATAATGCCTACATACCAATGAAATGAGTATCTATATCCTATAGTATAAACATGAGGTTTGGGTATTCTTCAGGACATGGAAAAGGGAATATTCTGGAACTACTTTAAACCAATGTTAATATTCCATTTATTAAAGTCACATTTTCATAAGCCCAGTTTTTCTTAAGTTTTTTTTTATATTTCAAATTTATTTATTTATTATTTTCAGAGAGAGAGGGAGAACAGGGGAGGGGTAAAGGGAGAGGGAGGGAGGGAGGGAGAGAGAGAGTTCGAAGCAAGTTCTGTGCTCAGTGTAGAGCCCAAGGTGGGACTCAATCTCACAACCATGAGACCATGACCAAATCAAGAGACCATGAGATCATGAGATCATGGCCAAAATCAAGGGATATTTAACTGACTGAACCACCTGAGCACCTCTCAAGTTTTTATTTAAATTCTAGTTAGTTAACATACAGAGAATCTTATTATTCTATTTATATATATTTATCACATTTAAAAGTATATGAGTTAAGTGAAATTTCTTTGTTTCATAATGCATTTATAAACTTACTATGTATTATATGTTGAAGATGTAATTAAATACTTCCACTATTTAACAAACCTCCCCTAATATTTAAGTAACATTTGTAATTTTATTGCTTTAAACCTTTATATATGATGAATCTTTTCTTAAATATTTCAATAATATTTGTAATCTTATAAAATTCTTTTACTTTCAAATCCAAATTAGAATTTTAATTAATTTAATTCATTTAATCCATTACATTTTAAGATAGAAACATAAGCTAATCTATTGGACACACTCAAGTGATAAATAAATTTGAATATTTCAAACTAAATAAACATTTATGAAAGTTAACTATAAAATATATATGGTTAATTCTCAAATTTACAGAAAAACACTAACATACATTAAATTTTTGTTACATTAAAAATTATCTCTATACTTAATAAAATTTAAATCTAAATCCTGGTTAAATTTAATTGTAGTCAAGACTAAATCTAAATTAAAAGATACTTTTCCTCTAGCACACAATGATATCTTCCTAGATAATTTTGGTATTTCCTCCTAAACTTTTATAATAATTAGCAGTTATAATTAGGACTTGAAATTTCAAGTTGTAATTATCAATTTTAAATTATATATATGTGGTTGTATATTTAAATATATATATATTGTTTTATATTTATATTAAAAGTTTACAAAGACTTTTAATATTTTGAAATAATTATAAACTATAAGAAGGTGCAAAAACAGAGTCCAGCATATCCTTCACCCAGCTTCCCCGATGGTTACATTTTATGTAAATGTAATACAGTATCAAAAGCAGGAAACTGACACTTATACAAGACTAACTATACTTCTGTATGCATACATCCGTGCAAGTTGATCCCATGTACAGATTTGTATAATTTACATACAGAACTATTCCATTATAGAAAATTCCTTTGTGGAATCCTTTATTATCTGCCCTTCCATCACATTCTCCTTGTCCCTATCCCTTGGCAACTACTAATGTATTGTTTATCTCTATAATTCTGCCATTATGAGAATTCTATAAAGTTGATTCTTGTTTTCATGGTAGTTATATTCTGTAAAGTCATCACAAACACTGAATTAGCAAATTCTAAGTCATTTCTCCTAGGTGAAATTCAGGGTTAAGTTCTTGTAAGCTTCCAGTAATATTTTTATCATCATTGGATAAATGGAATTATACAGAATGCAATTGTTTGAGATGCAATATTTCTCATTTAGTATAATGCCCTTGAGGTCCATCCAAGTTATCACATGTAGCAAAATAGTTCTTTTCTTTTAGGTTTTTATTTTAAAATAAGTATAGATTCATAGGACATTACAAAAGTGGTACACAGTGTTACCTGTGTACCTTACATTCAGTTCTCCCCAATGGTAACATCTTAGATAATTGAGGTATAGTATCAAAGCTAGAAAACTGATATTGGTACAATCCACAGACTTCATCCAAATTTCACCAGTTTCACTTGTACTCATTTGCATGCATGAGTTTGTATCTGTGTGTAGTTCTATGTGTTTATAGAACACATGTAGACTCATAGAATCAACACCACAATCCAGAACTACTCCGTCACCACCCAGATCCCTGTGTTACCCCTTTACAGTATCACCCATGCCCTTTCCCTCTTCCACCCATCACTAACCCCTGGCAACCATTAATCTGTTCTCCATCTGTATAATTTTGTCTTTTTGCAAATGTATATAAATGGAATCATTCATGTGTAACCTTTTGAGATTGGCTTTCCTTATTAAACATAATTCCCATGAGATTCATCCAAATTGTTACATACATCAATAGTTTATCCCTTTACATTGGTGAGTAGTATTCCCGTATGGACATACCACAATTAATCATTTATCCACTGAAGGATATTTGGGCCCTTTCTGGTTTTTTACTATTACAAATAAAACTACTATGACCAATCATGTACAAGCTTTTGTGTGGACATAAGTTTTCATTTCTCTGCAGTAAATGCCCAGAAATGTGAGTACTGGTTTGTAAAGTAAATGCATGTTTAGGTTTTGTTTTATTTGTTATTATTGTTAGAAATTTCAAACTAATTTTCAGAATGACTATACCATTTTAAATTCCAGCCAGTAATTTATGAGTGCTCCATTTTCTTCAAGTCCTCACCAGTATTTGGTATTATCACCAGTTTTTATTTATCCATTCCGATAGATGCGAAGTAATATCTCATCGTGGTTTTAATTTGCATTTCCTTAATGGCTAATGATGTTGAACATCTTTTCATGTGTTTATTTGCCATTTGTATATCCTCTTTGATGAAATGTTTATTCATGTGTTTTGCCCATTTTCCAAATGGATTTTTGTTTCTTTATTCTTTGTTTCCTGCTGAGCTTTGAGAATTCATTTTCAAGGACTAAATTCAAGTCCTTGTTAGATATGTAGTTTGCAAATACTTTCTTCCAGCTTATAGGTTATCTTTTCATTCCCTTGTAGGGTCTTTTGTGCAAAAGTGCTTAATTTTTTTTTAAAGTGTTTAATTTTGACAGCCCACATTATCATTATCAATTTTTTTTCTTTTTTGGACCATTCTTACAGTTTCATATATAAGAACTCTTTGCTTATCCCTAGGTCCCAAAATCCTTGTTTTCTTCTACATATTTTCTAGTTTTACATTTAAATCCAAGATCCATTATGAAATACTTTTCTATGAAGTATGAGGTTTATGTCAAGATTTATCTATTTTATTTTTTGCCTGTAGATATTCAGTTGCCCCAGCATCATTTGTTAAAAAGACTATTTTTCCTTCATTGAATAGCTTTTGCACATTTGCCAAAAGTCAGTAGGACATATTTATGTGGGTCTATTTCTGGGTTCTCTATTCTTTCATACATGTTTTGTTCAATTAAAAATATATTGTGACTTATTTCCACAAACATTTTCAATACCATTTTACCTATACAATGCCACTAGTTTGACACACTATGATTTATTTAATCACTACCAACTTGGACATTTAAGTTATTTTGAATATTTGCTCTCATAAACCACCCTGCAGTGAACAACCTCATAACATAATCTTTGCATGTATTCACAGTAATGTCTTGGGATTTCTAGAAGTAAGCTGTCATATCAAAGAGTATACATCTTTAGAAAATGAAGTCCTTTGGACGATGGCTAGAGCTCAAACTATTTTTTTAAATGTATGTCTAAAAATATATATACGTATGTAAAATATACTTAGGTATAAAGGGAGAACAGGTGAGTGGAATGGGATAGCAATGCAGCTATTTACTGTTCTTTATGCAAGATTCATTGCTTTTCTTCTTTCAAAAATCAATGAATGAATCCGATTTCTCAGAGCAGTCTGCTCCAGGGTAAAGGGGACTTCTACCACCTTCTCTAATGGACCATCATGTAATTGCTTAAATGCCAGATATTTTGTAGAGAGAACTGGATAAATATGCTTCAGGAAGTCAAGTTTGACAGTAGATTGAGTAGAATTCATTACCTATGGTCAGTCTTTTTACTCATAGGACATTTAACTAGCCTAGTATAGGGCACATATCCCATATTAATACAAGAAATTTCTATAAGGGCGTCACAGAATTAGACAGGAAAGGGGGAGAGAAAGATGAATCTTGGCTCTGCACAAGTAGAAGTCTCTTTTTAAACTTAATTCTATTTAAAAAATTTTTTAAATGTTTTTACTTATTTTTGAGAGACAGATAGAGACAGCATGAGCAGGGGAGGGTCAGAGAAAGAGGGAGATACAGAATCTGAAGACAGGCTCCAGGCTCTGAGCTATCAGCACAGAGACCAATGTGGGGCTCGAATCCATGAACCGTGTGGTCATGACCTGAGCTGAAGTCGGACGCTCAACTGACGGAGCCACCCAGGCGCCCCTAGAAGTCTCTTGAAAATGTAGTATTTTTGCGGAGCCTGAGTATGGCTCAGGATGACGGAATATGGAAAAATGGCATTCTAGAGAGAGATAAAAGCATGGCCCATGAAAGTGAGTGTGCAGCTGGGGCACTCTGTGAGTGCACATGTTTTGGGACAGATGATTGAAAATAGTTTTGGAAAGGCAGGCTTGAGGCAGGATCTAGGAGGAAACTGGGATCTCAAGTAGAAGCAGGTGCATTATAATCAAATAGGGAAGCTTTTGAAGTTTTGAAATGGGAACAGGTGATCAGCGCTGCCAGATAATTCTGCTATAGAATCTGAACAGCCTGGAGTGGGAGAAATACCCTAACATCAAGTCAGCCCAGGAAGCTACAACTAAGTCTAGGAAGAAATTCAGCTCTAAACACTGACAGAGCAGTTGGGGGAGATTAAGGTTGTGAACCTTTACTCCTAGACTCACTTCTAGATGACCCCAGGGAGTTTGGGGGCAAAATATTTGTCTGGAGGGAAGAAGCAGGTGCACCAGTGCTTGGATCACATATTTTAGTTCAACCATGATTTAGAGAAGTGGTAGAAGAAGCTTTTCCAATCCATGGTAGTTAAGAGCAAAGACTCTACAGCCAAAACTCCTGGGCAGAACCTGCACTTGCTAGCTGTATAGCTCTCCTTAAGTGACTTACCTCTCTGTGCCTCAATTGGAAAATGGGAATGATAATAGTATGCTGCTGTGGGGATTAAACAAATTAATGCATGCCAAGTGCTTAAACCAGTGCATGGTACTCTTTTTGTTGTTTTCATTATTTTTGAGCTGCTTCAAGAAATGAAGTTTGTGTCTGCATCTGCCTGACAAGTTCCTCTTGTCCAGGGTTAAAAAACAGAGGAAGAAGAAATGCCACTTAACAGTGTTTATCCTGTCCTCACCTGGAGATCATGTTAAAAAGCAGATTCTAAGTCAGTTAGGTCTGAGTTGGGGGCTGAGATTCTGCATTTCTAGCAATATCTCAGCGGATATGTGAGAATCTGACAGCTCCTTAACTGCTTTATCTATTTCTTTTTCTTTCTTACTTCCAAGTTCATCTTAAACTTTGGATATTAAGGGTAACCCACCTATTATTTTTATAATAACAGTTTCCAGAAAAACTTTTTATACAGTAATAATCATAAAATGAATCTCACCATATATCCCAAGTGTTTTACATTCCTCATCTCAAATCTTCATAATAAACCCTGTAAGGATAAGGTGCTATGAATCTCATTTTAACAATAAGGAAATATAGAGAGGTTAAGTAACGTGCTCAAGGTCATACAGCTTACAAGTGAATGCCAATCCAGGAAGTCTGACACCCAAACCTGGGTTCTTCTCAGAGTTATGCTATTTCCTAGGGGATCTGCCTTACATGGAGACACCAGGGGATGGAAAAGAAGGTGAAGTTGGAAAAGAAAGGTGTGTGCCCTGACTGCATCAAGCTGTGAAGTTACTCAGATCTTCAGACCAGATGTTTTACAGAGATCTTGAGTAGAATCTTGTAAATTCTGAGTTTCCAGGATTTATAACTAGTTCCATCCCCCCGCCCCAATATGCAGAGTCCTATTTATTAGGTCTTGGTTATTCTTTGAAAGAGAATCTTTTTGGTAAGGTATTTTCCAAGAGCTTTAGCTCATTTATCAGGACACTGTAAAAAAAAAATATGAGGGAATTTTGATTACTAACTGAGAGATACTAAGATTATAAATCTGAGAGGTGGTAAGACAAGTCTAAAATGCATATCCATTTCTATTGTATCTTCTAGATCCATGAAAAACAATGCATTTCCTTAGATACTAGCTTTAGGAACAACAATCAGTTCACATGCATGCACTACTGTGTGGAGGAATGATGAGGCACAAGGAATCCTTCCCTCTCAGGACACTGGCTTTAGTTTCTAAGGAGATGAGATATACACTCAAACATGGTCAGATATGGGGGATCAGATATACAGTACACAATCCAGTTTGGCTCTGATGCTACATCCCTGGCAGCTGATAGTTTGGGTGGGATCCTAAAGATGTATTATCATAACTCTATCATGGCCCTAACCAAGTTGCATTTACCAATTGTTTATTTTCAGGTCTGTTTTTCCTAAAAGAACTTTCTAAATTCTAGCTTTTACATATTCCCTTAATGATTCTCCTCATGTGTATCAATGCTGAGTATCAATCTCAGAGGTTTTTTTGTTTTTGTTTTTTGTTTTCCCTATATCTAAGTATTGCCTATATTATAATTTAAATGCTTCCCATTAACTCTACTTGCTTCTTTTTTAGTTAAATATATTTATTTTTAAAAAACTTTTGTATTGCTTCCATGCTTTAAAAAAACAGGATTATTTAGACAGTAAATGTAATTAGACAAAAAATGTAAAACTAAATAAATAATAATTGAAATTAAGGAAGAATCCATGCATCATCTTAAGTCATTGCATTTATCTTCTGGGTCATTTATTATTTTGAGAAATGTTGCCCTGGGGGAAATGACCTGAAGGCAAACACCCATGTTTATTTCTCTATTTTCAATACTTTTCTAACACCCTATTTTTCACTTAATGATTAATTAGTGAAGGCATAAATATGTACCACTGGTGTTAAGGTGGTAGACAGTGCTTTGGGCTGGGGCAGTCAGGGCTGATTTTAATGGCGGATGTAACATTTAAGCCATATTCTTTGATATTTTGAGAAGCAACTAGATATGGAACAAAAATGTATTAGAACATTCCCAATGTCCCCTGCCTAGGTACAGGAAAGTTTATGATAAGTCCAGAGAAATGAATGTATCACTTTTACAGCAATGGATCTAATAAATCTTAATGGGCCACGTTTCCCAGGGACAGAGGTCTCTACTGCAGTAATGAGTAATGAGAGTTCTCAGCCCAGAAGAAAGGATTGTGGGGAAAATATTCTTAGGTGGGGATTTGAGAAAGGATTTCAGCACACCAGAAATCACATTACTTGAAAGCCACCACAGAAAGGGGTGTGGCAGGGGTCAAATGAAAACGGCATAAAACAGTGAACTGAACACTTACGAAGACATTAATATGCATTCTGAAATCCTAACATACAAAGTATTCTAGGATATTGTCAGGAATGCAATTCCTGATCAAATCCAAATGCCTATTTTAACCATAATAACATACTCTACATACTAGGAGAAAAACAGTTTAGAACTGCTGTCTCCAGTTACATTTGAGTGATCAATTGTCCCCATTTGGCCAACCTGCTGCTTAGGCTATGACTCCCTAGAAGTTTTATGATCATGAAATGTGCAGCAAACAGGTTTAATAATTTTTTTGTTTATTTTAGCTGTGGGCACATGTTCTTCTAAGACATTCACATAAAAACAAAGCAGCAATCCTTCTAATAGCCTTGGTTATCCCTTGAATGAAGCAACTTTCCACCCCACTGCAGGCTTCCTACATGAACTTAGGGTTTTTGCTTGCATAGCCCTTAATATAAACAGTTAGACAAGGTCTTGTGTGCCTTCTGCACAGTGTGGAACAGCCAATAATATCTGTTATTATAATTCTGCATAATAATGATGGGGGCAGGAGTGAGCATTTGTTTTAAATAAGAATTTCTCAAAAATTTCACAGGGCACTATTAAAAGAAACAAATGAAATGTTACTAGGAAAAAAACTGAACCAGACCAATGTATTTAATGAAGACATAGGAGCTATTGACTAAAAAGAGAGTGCAAAGAAGGCTTCCCCTGCTGCAGGAGCATATGACAGTGAGTCTGGGTTGCCTCTAATTCCGCGATAACGTCCCCTTCTGCACACACGACTGCAGAAGGAGCTCGGGTACCCAAAGAGTCAAGTGTTTGCAGATGCATCAGAATTAGCCACCATTTAAGAAACCCACCATCTTTCAGAATGAATTCCCTACGTGTCACAATAAGTTCAATTGAAAAGAAAAGAAAGAGATTTTCTGGTACTTCTTTGCTATACACATCTTCCCACCTGTATGTTGGATGTTTCAAACTACCAAATGCTGAGGGAATTTATCCAGGCATGTTATTAATGCCAGCCCACCACCGCATGAACACGAATAGGCACAATTTGGAGCACTTCAAAATTGACTGCCTAATTTAAAATTGCTTGAGTGCAGTTAATCAATATTTATTTGCTTTTTCTAAGAGATGAAGAAAGTATATTATAGTGCTGATTTCATCATTTATATGTTAAGAAAGAGTACAAAGGCAGTGTGATGTTTCCAACAATAGGCTTTGGAGGCAGAAATAGCTGGGTTATAAATACTTGTGAATTGTAACCTTGGACAACTTACCTAATATCTAAACCACAGTTTCCTCAGCTATAAAATGGTGTTAAGACCAGTTGCTGATCTATAGAGTACACTGTTGGGATATGTAAAATAGTACAGTCCATATATATGGAAGAAGCTGAGTGAGTACTGTTACTATATTACTTTCTTAAAATTTCTCTTCTTCAATTTTTTTCTCTCCTTTACTGTGGTGAAGATACCAGGTGAAGCAAGCCAGAGTGGTGAACTCTAAAGTCTAATGGGGCCAAGCAAGTAATATAAGCAAGAAGTAGGAGTAAGAATTTTTAAAAGTTTGAACATGAATAATAAATGGCAAATGACTATTATCTATGTCAGTGACTACTAGTTTGACACATAGGACAGTGTCTGCCCTGTCCAAATGGAATGGAAGTATAAGACCACTGTGGCTGAGTTTTCTAGAAAAACCTGGATTCTTTTAAAATATGACATTCCCAGTTTTAAACATTGGCAAAGAATTCACTACAATATGCATTTCTTTATTTCTATTGGAGGGCCAATATGGAAAAGGCACAGAATAGATGCCTGGGTTGAATTTAGCCCAAAAGGCACAAGTTGGTAATCTTTGGATTAAGGGCTGCTTAAACAAAATGAACTCAAGGTATCCCTGAAAATTCATTCTAAAATGTACTTAAAGCTTGGTAGCAAAGAAGTAAGTTGGCATGCTTTTCTTCCTCACTCCCTCTGGCCTTCTATCACTATTTATTCCCTTTTTTATCCTACCATCCATCCATTCATTCATTATCATAAAGCCTCTATAATAAATTACTGGGTGTTAAGGAAGATTCAAAGAATGTAAATGACAGGTTCCCTTACCTCAAGGAACTCCCAGCATCTGTGTGGTGTTAGTGGCAATAGAACATTCAAGTGATCTAACAGAGGTGTGTAGGGAAAGGAGGATGGAGATAGAACCAGCGTGGTAACAGCAGGAGTGGCATTCAAGAAGTGAAAAAAGGGGTACCTGGGTGGCTCAGTTGGTTAAATGTCTGACTCTTGAGTTTGGCTCAGGTGATTTATGGCTCATGAGATTGAGCCCTGCATCGGGCTCTGCTTAGGGAGTGCGGAGCCTGCTTGGGATTCTCTCTTTCTCTCTCTGCCCTCACACTGATCTCTCTCTAAAAATAATTAAAAAAAAAACTTAAAACAAAAAAGTGGAAAAAAATAAAACACCTCTCCCAGCTTGAGGATGCCCACCCCCACCTCTTCTCTCCACTTCAGTCCTAGGTGTCGGCCTCATGTGCTTGCCTTACATCAGTCACTAAGCACATGCTCCTCTTCTAGAGAGGGTATGGGCTCAAGCCTACAGTGAGTGCTCTTCCTTGCAGAAGAAAGAAAATACTTAATAGAAAAATGGTGCTAAATTCCAGCACTATTATTTGTAGTTCTTCTACTGTCTTTAAGAAAAATTTCCGTCAAGTCCCTTAACTAGGTTGCTAAGTTGTTAATGCAAAAATTAATAACACTTAAAAGTTGACTTTTTTCATTTATAAGAGCTTAATATAGGGAGTCAGCAAAGAATAATGGGGAAAAAAAACCCCTGAGAAATTGGATACAGGTCTGAGTTCAGCTGCTAAATGTCTTTATGACCCTGGGCATGATGGTAGATATGGTGAGATGGGGCATTGAAGCAAACAACTTCTAAAATCTCTCCAGACTGTAAAAGTAAATAATGACTATGTTCCATAACTCTTTGGACTCATATATGAAGTTCTGCTCAAACCTTCAGTAGGTTGTATAGGAGTAGACTGAGCATGCTTATCCACGTGGTGGTGCAAGACCCAGAGGGGAATAAGGGATAAAAGAACACTCTGCCATCCAGGTGCTGAGTCAATGTTGCCACCCTGCATTTATATAACCTGCCTAGTCTACAAAGCATTTTCTTACTCACTGTGTCATTTGATCATCTTATTGGGAAAGGAAAACAAGGTTCCAAAAGGTAAGGAGAACTTGTTCTGGGTTTCCCAGCTTGTAAGTGACACAGTCTCCATAGGCCCCCCTTTCCCAGATAGGAGAATAAATAGAAAACATGACCACTACTTGAGCAGCGGCTGCCACTTCCACCACTTCAACTAATATATGTGGACCATTCATAATGTGCTAGGAACCATGCCAAATGTGTTATGTCACATTTGTGATCTCATTCAATCTTCCTGATGCTCTGTAGGAATGGGTGGGTGATATTATCTCCATTTTATAGGTAGATGAGGCTCATGGAAGTAAAGTGCTCAAGGTTATGGAAAAAAAGATGGTGCTGAGATGGGGAGAGATTAAAAATTACTTCAGTCCAATTCCCACCTATCTTGGTACATGAACTTAACACATATGGTTAGAGTGATCCTAGAAGACAGAGAAAGGGTTGAGGAAATCAGGCAAGGCTTCCAAGAGAAGGGATATTAATGACAGGGCAAGGCTTGCTAGGCAGAGAGGATCCAAACATGCAGAGGCTGAAAGGGCCCTTTAAAAGAATGCATAATGAGGGTTGTCTCCGTAGAATGGAACAGAGCCATGCTACTGAGCCCCATGTTGTGCAATGCCAGGGATCACCCTTAACACTGAGTTGCATGGTTACACCTATTAGAGGCATACTGAGCAGATGTATTCTATAATGTAAATGATGCCCTCAGAGTCCTATAACGTGGTAGCCTTGAGAGAATGAAGCTAGAAAAGTAGATTGGCTCTAAACTACAAGCAGCTTTGAATGCCATAGCCGATTGAACTCAAGTTGGTAATAAGGAATGTACTGAAATTTTTTAGTGTCCCAGAGAGTTGCATGATCACTCTAGACATATTCATGTAACAGTGGGATTTGTCAGGGAAGAAGAGAAGAGGCAGAGAGACTAATTCAAAGACTTCTGAAATAGTGGTAAAACCTAAATAAGCATGGAGGCAGGGAAAAGCAATAATTTTGGCATCACCAAAACAGACTGGCCTTATTGAGCTCATATTTGTATGAAGGAGGAAAAAATATCATCAATGTTCTGATTTGGGGGGTTTAAGTGACTTAGAACGTGCAAACTGATGTGAGAAACATGAAAGTCAGAAGAATAATCAGTTGGGGGGCCATTTTAGGTGTACTGAGTTTTGATGAAAGCAGATCATACAAGTAGAAATATATCTGGAAGTGTGTGATTGGATCTTGTGAAAGTTGTAGTGGTTGAGAGAGAAATTTTGGAGGCCTTCCAACCTTTAGGAAGAGCTGAAGTCATTGGGAACTTATGAGTCTTGCTCCAGTGATTTTCTTTGGGCATGTGTCTGGGACTGGGATGAAATCTCTCTCCAGGCTGCAGTTTTGTAAATGGAATATGTAAATCCATCCTGGCATAGAACTTTATCACCATCATGAGGAATCCTTCTCAATATAAACCACTGCATATAAAAGGCAGCAGGTATTAATAATGTTCATAAAAGGCATGATACCAATGATTTTCACAAAATAATTTAAAAACAAACAAAAAAATTCTATAAGGTACAATGATTCATAAAACCCCTGCAAAGTATATTCATAAATATTGATTAATGAGATGGCATACACCAGATGGTGAAACACCATGATTCTTGAATTCTGTAACATAACAGCAATTATTACAAGGGGTCAGATTCAGGTATAGAGTTATATTACAAGTTAGCACCAAGTTATTTTTATAATACTATATCTTTATATAGTATTATATATTGCATTTCATTTGGTCTTCTAAAAATTCTATTTAAATTATCAAAATAATACTAAAAACTTACATAAAATCTGGGTGAGAAAGAGAGAAAATGACCCATAATTCCTTGTAATTCTTTTTATATTTATATTTTTATATTGTTGTCAGTTACGTATTCTTATTTTCTTCCTCTTAATATTTCTTCTTTTGTATTTTCCATGATGGCCTCCATAGCTATTAAAGGGGCCATGACATTTCACTAAATGGATGCACCCAAATTGATTGAGCCAGGTTTCTGGTGATAGGAATCTAACTTATTTATACTTTTCAAAACAAATCATGCCATACTCAATGTTCTTATGCCTATTTTTCTATATTTTCGAGTACTTGCATAAGTTAGACTGCCAGAAATGTAATTATTGGATCAAAGAAAACCAGTACGTTTTTATGGCTCTAATACATGTAGCAGAATTCATATCCCAAATTTCACCCTGATTTTCCCTAGTATCAGTAATGTATGAGGATTACTCTATACCTTTGCTACCTCTGGAAATTATAACTTTTAAGTTGTTAACTACGTAGTAAAAGAACTTGTTTTATTTTTATTAAAACCTAAATCTTTTTTCAAGCCAAGACATTTTCTGTATTATCTTTGACTATGAGTATGTAGCTGCATGTAAACTATTATTTTCTTTCATAAAAGTAGCAGCATGGATGCATTTCTATCTCTCTAAGATTTCAATCAGAACAATGGGGGATACAGTGTACACCTTTGAAGGTTTTGTGGCATATTTTGACATTTTAAGTGTATTCATTCAGTCTTTATTGAACACTTAGTATATGCCAGCCTTCACTGCATATGCTGGGATACAAAGAGGGGGAAGGGTATTATAAGCACAAGAAATAGCATTTGCAAACCAATGTGATGTGTGACCAAAAAACGATGTTTTCATAGAACTATAGTTGCTCATTATTTTGGAAAAAACAGGCACTGTATTACTTATCTATTGCTGTATAACAAACTACTCTGAAACATGGCTTCAAACAATGCTTTAACATTTCTCATAGTTTTACATGTCGGATGGATGGTTTTTCTGCTAGCTTTGGCTGAGTACACTCACATAGCTGCACTGGCTGGGGTTAGACTCAGCTGGGATATCCTAAATAGCTAGGCAACTCTCTCCAAGAAGTCATTCATACTTAAACGGCTGGACCAGACTGTACTTTTTCACATGATACCAGCTGAGTTTCAAGAGGGGAAGCTCCAGTGTATAAACACTTATCAAGCTTCTGCTTTGGTCACATGTGTTGACTTCCCAGTGGTCAAAGTAAGTCACAAGTCAAACCCAGTCTCAACATAGGAAGTCTATTACATGGACCCTGAGAGGTGTGACTCTTTGGAATTTCTTAGAGAAACAATTTCTCACAGTTAAAATTAGGGAAACAATGGGCAATGAGACTAGATAAAGATGTTAGATTGCTGCAGCCTTTGTGAGATAAACTGGGTTAAAGGTTTTATATATGCCGCAAAGAATGACTGGAAAGATTTTAATGGTTTTGGAGGTATGGAATGGGTCTTGTGAAGGTACCATGCTCTGATATCTATTTTTAGAAAGATGACTTAGAAGAAACCGCATATTAGACATGAGATCATTAGGACACAACCAAGATCATCATACTGGAAACATCATGAAGAAGAAAAAAAATAGTTGAAAAATAAATATTCATAATAACAATAGTAAGATTTACCAAGCACCACCTATGTGACTTTACAACCCTATCTCATATTCTTACACAATCACTTTACACAGGCATACTTAACTCTATTTTAGAGGATTAGAAAACAGACAAATGGTTGAGTAACATTCTGAGGTATTTAAGGCAAGTTTGTGAGAGAACTAGGATTCAACCCTACATCTCTTTGAAGCCAAAGCCATTGGTTTTCTCAATCTTGCTGAAGAATGACAGGCAAGAAACTGAATGGTGAAGAGTTAAAGTGGCTGACAAACCATGAGGGGAAAACCACATGCTTGTTTCTCATACTTATTACTCATGGTTTAAACTTTCAGGGAAGAGCAAGACCCCCTGGCTGGGGTCCAAGTGAGGAGGGGGAAATGGGAAGGGGAGAAAGAAGGAATGAACATAGTGGCTTGGCATCTTCGACACAAACACTGAGAGTTTATGATCACTGTTCCAGTAGCAACAAGCTTTGAGCAGCCAGGACTTATCCTGGGGAGAGATAGCAAGTCAAGAGAGTTACTGGTATAATGCAGAGAAGATGGATAATGAAATGCAATTTAAATTCTGCATTCATTTTTTCTTTTTCTTTTTTTTTTAACACCAACTCCCTCCTACCCTCCTCATTTCTTCCTTTCAACTGGCTCTTTGTGGGTGGGTTTCATTTCTTCTGAAATGCCTACTTCCTTCCTCTTTTGTCTTTCTGTCTTGGTCCCTGGGGAGAATGGAAATTAGCTAAGTGTGATGGGTGTACAGGAGGCAGGCTTTGGTCCTTGGCCAAAAGAGAACTAATTCCCCTAAGAGTAGCCAAAAGTATCAGCTTTACAACCACCCTTCTTTGAGCTGAAAGGATTTCTTTGTTTTTTCAATATTCCAAACCAGGGCAATTGCAATCTGTTTTAAGAAATCCATGATCACTCCCAAACAAATCTCTCAAATCAATTCAAATATCAATTAACATTTATTAAGCTGTAAGGAGGGGGGTCAGATTGGAGATACATAAAGCAGGAAAAAACAAAAGCCTTTACTCACAATGAATGTACAGCCTTTATGGGTGGGGAGATTGAGTCTTACAGGAGGAAGTTATATCACGTAAACAATAATCATAATGTAAAGTGGACTGAAACAAGTACTAGAGGTATGTACCTGATGCTGTGGGGAGACAGAGAAAACAAAATTTCATGAAAGGAAAAACATCTGAGCTGGTCTTCTAAAGAGGAGCGTTCAAGGCATAACAGCCTGAACAGGAGTGCAAACTTGGGAAGTGCCTGATGTTGTTGGGGAATGGCTGAATTGTATGGGTTAAGAATTACAGACATTTGGCCAATATAAGAAATCTCAGGATTTTCTGAAGTGAACCCATTTTCTTCCTCCAATACGTTGTCCTCTGAAACAATGCCATTCATTACAAAAATGTCAAGCCATCACTAATCTTAGATTATCTTCATAATTATATGAAAGCAGTGAACACTTTGAGCCTTATTCATCTGCTCCTCAGGGATTTAGCAAAGAGTTAACAGAGGGTAACATACCAGAGCACATTCAGCAATTATTTGTTATTTCCACATACTCTGTCTGGCACATAGTATATACTTAGTAAATATATGTTGGCCTGTATAAATGATGGCATGACGTATAAATGTATATGAAAGTCTGTATAAATGATCCATGATGACACCTATGTGCCATTTTACATTATTCAGACCTAATAGAACTATTAAGTTACTTAGTGTCACTGTGATGTGTCTGTTCTGGATAGGCAGGGTTATGGTGTGGTAACAAATAGGTCCAAAATCTCAGTGGCTTAACATAATGCAGGTTTATTTCTTGCTCATCATGCATGTCGAGTGCAGATTAGCTCATAATAATGATTCAGGAATCCAGGAGGCTTCATCTTGACTCAAGCTTCCACAGTCATCAAGACAAGTAGACAAGAATGTAACAAATCTTCCACTAGCTCTTAGAGTTCCATCCAGATGTGACATAAGTCACTTAATCTCACATTTCATTCAAAGCAAATCATATGACCAGATCTGACTTCATGGTAGCAAGGAAGAAGGGAATCAAAATATTTGTGAATAGCTCTAATGATCACCACATTGGGTCAGTCACATGTTTCATCCTCTTAACTCAGCTTTCACAATATTCATCTGTGAAAGAATATTATGAAAATACTATTTCCTTTGTGTACATATGCAAGTCCTATACCAGATTTTGTATATAAATAAAATTATTCCCAAATTTTCTTAACAGAATTCTCTGCTAGTAGAGCAAATCACAGTATTTTGCCTTAAATCACTTTAAATCTCAGCATTGTTTCCATCAGTGGCAGCCCATTTAGTGCTTCTTGCCTCTTACGAGATGATAGCATTTACTCTAGAAACCTTATTCAGTCATTGAACATCTTGCAGAAAATTTAGCTAGTGTAGACATATGCCTAGCACTTGTACTAACATTTTCTATCTTCTATTCTGACACTTATTAGATGATTGCTTTAAAGCTATTTTTGAAGAGAGGACTTGAAAGAGGAGAATGGATCAATCACTGTTTAGCCTGCTAGACCCTCTTTGATGTACGGTAACCAAAAGTCATTCTCATCACATCACAGAAGGTTTAGGTGAGGCAAGCTTGTGATCTCAGCTGAATTCTTACTATACGATAGGCTCTCTAGTGTCCCCACACAGGGGATGTAATTCAGTTTATAATAAAAGCTCAGTGTCCTTATTGCTGTTACTATACACAGCAGACTTACTATATACCATCTATTGTATTTTTTGGATGAAAGAAAAAGTATTAGATTATGTCCTGACTGCCTTTCAAAGTCTACTTAACCAATTCACTGCTGCTAATTAGCATCTGGGTGCCCTGATAGGGCACCACCCTGGGCAATTCCTAGCCTTCCTCATACATCAGACCTCCATAAGACTACTGTCCCCTTGTGGTGATGAACGAATTTATGTCCATTCCATGGTAAACACGAGTCTGTTTTCAAAGAACTTGGAATATGTTGACCATCTCCTTGCATTATCCATCAATTGGAATCACAAAATAAGGTAAAGTAAGGTCCAAAGATAGCTTTGTATATTGACTCTCACTAGAAGAAATGCTCAATGATGAGAGAGTTTATAGATAACCTAGTTTCTCAACCTCTCAGCCTCTTGCAACAATAATGTACTTGCCACCTCAGCAGACATATTATATAATCAATACTTAGATGGCCATTATTGCTGTTGGGCATTAAAAATGCATTCAAAAGACAGGAGAGTCTTCTGGAGACATTCATTCTGTCAAGCAGAGCAGTCCTTAGGGAGGGTTTCCCTCCAAAAGCAGACAGCCAGAGGAAATGTTCACAATGTCAAATGTCAGGCAGAATTTCTAGGGCAGCAATGCACTAAGGGTGTCATCCCTCTGCCAGCAGGCTCCTGGACAGAAGACTGCCTCTCGATGATGAGTCAAAGGAGCCATTTAGGGTGTCCAAATATTTCCTTTACTGTTTTGTTTCAGGACTTTCCCCCAACCCCTTAATGTTATGAAGAACAAAGATTAAGCTTTTCTATCATCATAACTACACTAATGAATACTAATTGGACATAAGGAAGTTGAAGATACAAAGGAAAAAAAAAAGCCAAACAAACAAACAAACAAAAAACCTCTGGCACTGAATATAATGAAATATTTTTCATTGTAAATATAAATAAAAAAATTTGATATGGCCCAGTTAACCTCACTCAAGGGTTATCGACTACCTTGCCAAGTAGAACTGAGTAAGAAAAATAACTGATTAAAAGATTATTTAGGGGTTGAGGCTCTATAAGACACTCTCTGAACCTTATTCTTTGAGAAAGTAGAGATATAGTTGATTTTTTCCAGAGAGTTTATTTTCAAGAGACTCAGAGTAGTTTTCCACAAAGCCAGAATTAGGTCATACTTTCTAAGATCAATAGAGCTATGTATTAAAAACTGTAGAAATATATATTGATAAAATATATCTCATTTATTTTGTGAAAACCAGAACTATAAGGGGATATGGAATGAGAACAGGCATATTAAAGTGCTAACAAAGAAATCTCCTCACAACTCTCCCTTCCTCACCCCCCCCAAATATTCAAGTAAGCATGTGGGATTTGCAATCAGGCTGCAACAGGGGGGTCAGAGATCAAAAATAAATGGTGGGGCCACAACATGCAGAGCTTTTAAAAAATAATGTCACATTCTTTCATTCCCAGCATAAGAAATGGGCAACTTGTTCAGGGCAAATAATTGTTTGAACTGAGGATTTTATTATTAATCTCTGAAGACTGCTGAATTTAGGGTCACAGTAAGGGTTGATTAGGTACAAGGTGCATAAAGCTCTCCTCTGTCGATGCTATTGAAAGAAGCAAGTAATTTAGATTCAGAATTGGTCTTGGATTGAAGCTCACTCCATTACCGACCATTTTCAATTTCAGCTATACAATAAACATCAAGCTCGGCAAGGAAATTAGTACATTTGGTAATGTATTGGAAGAGATGGGTGGGTCTTTGACAAGATGACACTTATCACCAAAGCTTCAGTTAATGAAACCCTTGAGTGGTATCTGCGTTTGACATATTTTGACATTTTTTGAAATCACATCCAGCGTTTTTTCCCCCACAATGTTCTTCTTTATGAGAGAAAAAAAAAATCCATCTATCTTTAAAATGAGTACTGGAGTACTGCAATATTATTGGGAAAAAAAATTTAAAAAGATGCTGCCTGCCACTGACAGGAAGAACAGGGTACTTTCTCAAAATCCGTTAAGAAGCAACAGATTCACAGGATAAATTTTATTCAAATGAAGTCCATAATGCATTTCCAGGAGAAGCTTCAAGTTTAAATGGAACATATTTTTGTCATACCTTTCCTGAAAGTACCTTTTACTATAAAATGTGATCTCATTAATGTGACTACAATTTACATCACTGAAAAAAAAACCTGAAAAAAAAATCCTGCAATTTTGAATAATTATTTCCTGAAAAAAATAGTTCTCTCTCTCTCTCTCTCTCTCTCTCTCTCTCTTTTTCCTGCAAGGAAACTGCTTTTACTTTAGTAAAGGTGGGACTTTTAAAAGAGAAAATAATGAAAGGCAATAGAAAATGAAGGCCATATGCCAAAAAAAAAACCCAAACCAAACCAAAACAAAAAAAAGTCAAGAAAGAAAAACTTCAGGGAAAAATAAAAAGTACAAAATAAATAGGGGGAAAGCAGATAAGAATGAAGGCATCGAGAATGAACAATTTCTGGCCTCAAACTAGTTCTGACTAGATCACAACCCATATTCTCTCACCAGAGTCCTCACGTTTATGTATAATTAAATGCTGTTTTATTGCCAAGTGGCCTAGATAATGAAAAACTAGAAAAAGAGAAAATGCTTCCAAAGTGACCGAAAATTTAGGTTCACACATTCTGAGGAGTGGTTTTTGTTATTTACTTTTTAGTTTTTTCTGAAAGCTGGGTGAAATTATTATGTATTCAGATATTTTAAATCTCACACAGCTCTATTGTTCAAGCCATGTTTTTTATCCAGTGCTGGGAGAACAGTGTAACAAAAAATACAAAGCGTTCTAAATGGGGGGGGGGGAGCCTCTCTGAGCCCTACTGGACCCGGGGTGGCACTTGCAGTGTGGTAGGCCCAGCCGGGTGGTCTCTCTCATCTATCATTTACCCACCACGAGGAGGAGGTCACCTTGAAGTCTGGATTGAGGGATAGGAGAGAGAAAGAGCGTGAGGGAGGCAGAAAGAGCTGAGTGAGGAAAGAAAAAAGGCTGCTTAGATACTCTCGAAGAATTCAAAACACATCAAGAGGACTCTTTTTTAACCTCCACTCTGTAGGTGATTTCTTTAAAACCTTTAGACTCCTACCCTTTCTGACTTCCATAATCCAAATTTAAGACCCCAGATGCTACAGTGAAGGGAAGGGGGAAAAAAAACCCTAACTTCTGTATTAGCTCCAGGTCTTAATATTGTCATCTCTAAAAGCTGAATTCAACATTCTCCTGACTAGTGACTCTGATCCCGACCCCCTAAAATAAAATAACATATAAAAATGCAAGGAGCATTGTGGAGTTCTTCGATCATCTAATAATCCAGGATCTGAGGATTCTTTCTACTCGTCCTCACTTGTCCTATAGGTGTGGAAAAAACTGAGTTAACTGTATTTAAATAGGATGAAATATCACCTGACGTATTACAGTTCAACTAATTTTAATATCATAGTATGACCATAATATCATATGACCCTATGCTCTGTAAGAGTTTTCCTTTTACTTTGGTGATAATAATAATAATAAAAGTGGAATAACCAAATTTGCATGAGAGGCTATTACTTACTATATTCAGTGATGTCACTTAGCTGCAAGGTCCTGTAACCTTTTACCACTAGATCCATTTTGATTAGTTGATGCCCACATCACAGCGGTTAAGTATTTCCTTATGTTAAAATATTAACCAGAATGGTTGATCACCAGTGAAGCCTTTTTATAATTACAATTCATTAATTGCTTGTGTAAGTATTTGTTTAATGTCTCCTCATATCCTCAAAGTCTCATCTCTTGAGAGAGCAAGGAACAATTTATTTCCTGTGTCTCCTCTGCTTAGGGCATTCTTGTCATATAATAGCAACTCAAGAAATTGTTTTCTGAATGACTCAGGATTCCCCAAGTATCCACATTTTAGGGGTTGTAACAGAAGAATGAAGAATGATCATTTTAATCTCCTTGTAGCATTATTGCTTATTCTTTTAGAGTCATTCTGGCATTGAAAATGTAAGAACTGGAGGAACACTTTTACTGCGAATTATTATTTGATCTCCTGGTTTTTTAATATGATCTCTTTTGGATCAGGTTTGTCTGATATCCTGAAGTTCAGTGTCTTCAAAATTAAACCTCCAGTCTTCTGCAGGGCAGAGAATGAGAAGTAAATTAGCTGCTTATGGTGGAGTGGAACTGGGGGTCCAACTGTGAATTACAGGATTTTAAGGTAATTTCTGTTTTCAGGGGCGCCTGGGTGGCTTAGTCTGTTAAGCGTCCGACTTTCGCTTAGGTCATGATCTCGCGGTTCGTGGGTTCGAGCCCCGCGTCGGGCTCTGTGCTGACTGCCAGCTCAGAGCCTGGAGCCTGTTTCAGTCTGTGACTCCCTCTCTCTCTGACCCTCCCCTGCTCACGCTGTCTCTCTCTCTCTCTCCTAAAAAAAAAAAAAAAAAAAAAAGGTAATTTCTGTTTTCAGCATTAACTGAATACCATTTTCAAAGGGTATTGTGCCTATAGTTTATGAGCTTTTCTGAAGTAATTTGTTATGAACCATTTGGAGATGGTCTTCTTAGGCTATGAGTCGAAGCTTCAGCTTTCTCTGGTCTAAGTCAAAATATTAACTGTTTCTCGTCTCCCATTTTCCTCAACTTTCTGTTATTTTGCAATTTTTAAAATTTATACAGTTCTACTATTATTCTAGTATGGTTTTGAAAGAAGCATAGGTCAATGCAGGTGTTAGTTTATTATCTCATAGTTTAATATAGTTTCCCCCATTTATAATTATGAAATGTTTCACATAAATAACAGACTATACATATATATAGAAGTATATTTGCACATAAAACATACATAGGCATATATGTGTGTATATTTTTGCCCATATGCTCATGCATATATATGAACCATATAATATGTCCTATCAATCCATCCATCTATCTACAATCTATATTTGGAAAGTAAAAGAATAATATAACAAACACTTATAAACCCACAACCTAAATAAATACCTTTGTACTTTTCCTTGTATTCTCTTGCCTCCCCACTAAAGGGAACCACTGTCCCAAATTTTGTGTTTAAAATTCTCTCATTTTTCATTTTTTCTCACTTATGTATATTCCTGAATTAATGCTTTACTAACTTATGCTACAGTACTAACTTACACAAAGACAGGTTTATTTATTTACTTTCTTATTTTTTACTCAAGTATACATTTGGTGCTGGTTGGCTGTGTGCCTGTGAGTCAGCTTTGGCTCTGTTCCATGTCTTCTTCATTTCACAACTCAAGCTAAAGGAATAGCACCTATCTCAGTGCCATCATAAAGGAAAATGAACAGAGGCAAAAACCATGTGATGACACTTAAAGCTGCTAGAAAATGGCACATATCAATTCAATTATGTTTTACTGGCCAAACCAGTTATCAGTAAGAAGGATGTATCACAGGAGGGACACTACAAGATACATGGTAAAGGACAGGGATGTAGAACTCCCTTACAGAAAATTATAGTGAAGAGTAAAAAACAATAGTACAATTGACTGCAATCTGCTCTCTCTTTCATGTAATAATACATTCTTCCCACCCCCAAGGAACACATTAAATGATACATCCCATCACAGCACCAGACTATAGATCCAGGAGTTTGTGATCACCTTAACATCAGATCCAGAGACAGCTCCTCTTCATTTGTAGACCCATGAACTAAAACTAAAACTGTCTGCTGAACATAGCAATTCTGAGCACGGAGTAACTGTAGTAAGACCCTCTACCAGGGCGGGAAGAAATGCCTCTTGATTAGGCTCATTCTGTTCTTTATGTATCTACCTCTCCAGCCCATGCTTCTAGAGAACTCTTGAATCTACCCTCTGGGCAGTTTTTCCTTGTCCCTTATCCTCACTGGAGCACGTTTGAGAAGAGCACTGGAGAATATGCTGTTTTGGGGTTGACAATTTTCTTGCTCTTAGAACAGACAGTTTCTTTTAATCTAGGCTGATGGCTATTTTGGCAGTTATGAATCTCTCCACAACTTTATCAGCTTTTTATACCAACAGCTACATTGGCAATTTTTTTTTCAAGACATGCTTCTCTTCTGTAGACTTACACAGAGGATTTGTTGTTGTTGTTTGGCTTATCAGACTTCTGTGGGGGAAGATATACGCTTGGACTCTTTTAAGCCATTTGTGCACCTGAAAAGATTTACCAGCTATTGCCATAATCATTTCAACAAAAAGCACCCCTCACATCTTTGATTTGGTCTATAACTCCCCAAAGCTAAGTTTTAATCAGCTTTTGTCACTCAGAGGTATTCTTAGCTTTATTTTTGGATATGAAAATAAGCTGCATTTTCCAACCACCTAAATCCCCAGCTTTCTGACTTTGTTTCATTTCTTTTCATATTTGCTTACAAATTGGCCAATCCTTTGGTGAGCTCATTTCTTTTTTCTGTACCACCATGTCAAATGAAGCCAATAGCACGCAGGAGTTGCTAGTAATATTCTGTTTCCCAATCTCTTGGCTTAATGTCACAAAGTCATACAGTATATTATCTGCATTTTATGTTATTGTGGCTATAGTTTCATTAAATGTTGTGCCACTGCATAATGAGTTGCCTGCCACCCTTCTAGCCTCTAATCCTGCTACCCACTATTCTGTGACAAACTCAGAGGGACATATATTAGGGGCTTTGTTATGGCAGCATCTACTATAAGGTAACAAGCTTTATGTTACAGAAATGAAGAAGTATTTTTTTACTCATGCTATAGAGTTCCACCTTGACTATGTGTTGGCTGAAGCTTTATTCTGTGTACTCTTCCAGGATGAAGAGAACAGACCTCATCTGGGACATGCTATGCTTGTGGCAGACGGAGGAGGGTAATGGCGGAACCATATGATGATTCTTAAAGTTTATTCTCAGAAGTGGCAGGAGTCACTTCTACTCACATTCAGTTTCAAAAGTAAGTCACATGACTGAGTAACATCAGTGTTGTAAAAAATAAAAACCCACAACAAATATAGGACAGTCAATATGTTGAGTAAATAATACAATGTAACATAACCCCTGAATATATTGCATTGGTCTGCATGTTTTTAAACTTTATATAAAGAAAATAATAAACTATATATTCTTTTGTGACTTAATTTTTTTTGGAATTCAAGAGTTTATTTGTAGATTTCGTCCATGTTAATGTGTATAGTGTTGTTCACTCATCAATGCTATGTAGTGCTCCAGTGTGTGTGTGTGTGTGTGTGTGTGTGTGTGTGTGTGTGTGTGTATCCAGTTGGTTAACATAGAGTGTGATATTAGTTTCAGGTGCAGAATTTAGTGATTCAAGACTTACATACAACACTTGGTGTTCATCACAATATAATGAAGTCTTTAATACACTTGGAATTGATTTCTACGTATGGTGGATATGTGAATTAAATTTTATTTTCTCCAACTTGAAAATCAATTGTCTAAGTATATTTTTATTGTGTCCTATCATATTTACATACTTTATTCAAAAGTATATTTTAAAATTGCAATATCTAATTGTATAAAAATGCAATTGATTTGTATATATTGATTTTATACCCAGTAATCTTGCCAAATTCTCTTACTAATTAAAAAAAAAGATTTTAGATTAATGGTTATAGAATAGTATTACTTATGAATAAAAAATAACTTTTTGCTTATTTTTCAATCCTTATACCCTTGTTTTATCAAAAAAATTTCTCTTATTTAACTGCCTGGACTTTAATGGAAGTGTTGACAGTGAGTGTTATTCTCTTGTCCCTAAGTTTAAGGGGATGCTTTTTAACATTTCACCATTTATCATAATGTTTGCTATAGAGTTTTCTTTTTTTTATCTTCTTTACTTGATAAACATGCAAATTATATTCATGGATTTTTCTAACATCATATTAACCTTACATTCTGGATCTATATTTAACTTGGTAATGTTTCTTTTAAAAAAAATCTTTTTTAGGATAGTTAGAAACAGTTTGCTAATATTTTGCTTAGGATCTTAGCACATTTGAGTAAGATTAGTTTACAACTAACCCTCTCTGTACTGTTCTTCCCCTCACACTTGATGTTGTTTTTGTTTTAGCAAATCTATACGAAATTCACAAAGTGTGTTAAGGAATGGCGCCTGTGATTCTATCTTCTGAAAACTTTCTGTAAAATATATGTTGTCTGTTCCTTACAAGTTCATTAAAAGGTACTTGACAAACAAACTAGGTCTTTCTCTTCTCTTTTTTTCTTTCAAAAAAGTCATATTGCCAATTTAATTTTTATATGGTCATAGAATTATGTAGTGGTTCTAGTCCTTTTGAATCAGTTTTGATAAAATATTCTTTTTTCCGTCTATCTTCAGTTTTCCAATTTACTGGAATAAAGTTGTTTATGATATTCTCTTACTTACTTTTACTTTTGTTTCATTTATAGTTATGCCCTATTCTCAATCCTAATATTTTATTTATTATCTTTCCATTTTGTTTTTTCTTGGAAAATCTATATGGAGGTATATCTATTTTATTAATTTTTTCAAGTAATCAAATTTTGGCTTTGCTGGTCATTTGTCTTTTTTTTTTTCCTGTTTTGTTATTTCCTATGATACCCCTTCTATAGATTTAATTAAAATATTAAAATTATTCATAGGCCCCTGGGATAGCCAAGACTTTGATGCAAACCATTTCCAAAGGTGGTATTGAATAAGAATATGAACCTAGAAAAACAATTTGGTTGCATCAAAACAAAGAATATAATTTAGGAGCAGAGAATTCTTATTCTTGTTTTTCAAATGGTATATGGATCTCTTTGGTACTTTTCTTACTGACTCTTCTTTTTAATCTTGAATTTAATACAGAAGTTAACTGTAAACTCTATATATTTCTCTAGTTCAAGATTAAAGAATAGGTCTCTTCATCAAAATTTTCTAACATCAAAATTCCTAGTGAAAGTGGCAAAATAAACAGATGGCTTGTGTCTGAAAGTATTGTTTTCCTGGCTTTAAGAAAAATTGTGTAGTCATGGGGCTCCTGGGTGGCTTAGTCGGTTAAGCGTCCGACTTTCGCTTAGGTCATGATCTCGCGGTTCGTGGGTTCGGGCCCCGCGTCGGGCTCTGTGCTGACTGCCAGCTCAGAGCCTGGAGCCTGTTTCAGAGTCTGTGTCTCCCTCTCTCTCTGACCCTCCCCTGCTCACGCTCTCTCTCTCTCTCTCTCTCATAGAAATAAATTAAAAAAAAAAAAAAAAGAAAAATTGTGTAGTCAAAAGTAAAATTCGTTAAGATTTTAGTGCTATATGTATAGTATAATAAAGCACTAGCTATACACCTGGAGAAAAATCATTGGACATAGTTAAAATTTGGCTGCATATATGCAAATTTCATATACTCATGATAAGAATAGGATTGCATGGTGGTATTGTGTGGCCAACCACAGCACCAATAATCTAAATGAAGACCCAATGATAGGAAACAATGCTTATTTTTTTATTATATAGTATTATAGTATAGTATTATATGTATAATGAAAATTATGTATAACTATATATACTATATATGTGTATATATATAGTATTAGCATACTCTAAAATAAACAGGTATTTATTTTGCAGCACTATGTCCACAAAATTTTCAACTCTATGTTACAGAAACCCTTTTTTTCCAGTAAGAAATGAATTAGGGACACAGGGCCTTTCTTGGAAAAAAAAAAATACTTAGTAGAGGTTTAATAATTCTAGGAAGGTTTGTAACTCTATGATTTAAGACTGAGCAAAATTTTGGTTTGCATAACTCTTGAATTAATTGAGTCATTACCAATAGCAATGAAGAAATTTGAGAAGCTGACATTTCTCTTATTTACACACCTGATATATTAAAATGAATAGGATTTCTGAAATTTTCCAACAATTTAGACTTTGTAGAACTTGTAATCACCAAAATAATATCTGAAATTATAGACAGAAAATTTTAATAAAATATAGGAAAAAGAGAGCAAAAGGAATTCCAAAGAGAATCCTTTAAATCATCATGTCCCCTCATATGTTTTGGTGTTCTCTTCCATGAGTATCTATTGCTGAACTTGGGGAGACAAATGTGGCAAAGACCTTCCTGCCAGCAAAACTGTGAGATGTTGATTAACTTCAGGCATAAGGTAAGGGTATTATTCAAAGCCCACTTGTAGTTAGTGATCTGCTCTTAATCACTTCCTAGATTAGTATTCGGTCCTTAATTACTCACTAGAGAACACTAGTTCCTCTTTAAAAAGTTATCATTGCCCATGCATCATTGCCTCAAGACATCTCTCTAGGATCTTTCTCACAATTCTACTAGAGTAGTTTTCCATAATTAATTTCATTCCAATTTAATAATTTTTACTATCAGTAACCTATTGTTTCCTAGATGTTCTATTTTAAAATGAATGATTAAAATTTTCTTTATTCATCCTAAACAATAGTATCTATGAAATAATAGGTTGCATATACTAGTGACCTTTCTGGTATGAATTAACATAAACTATTAACCACTAAAATTGTTAAAATATGCAATCCACTTGCTTCAACTTCTGGTAATGGTAGAACTTGGTATGTAGTTTGGTCCAATAATTTCACAAAAGACAACCAGAAAATTAGGGAAAGTATTTTTTAATAATTATCTTGAAGATAGGGTAGAGCCAACAAGATAATGAAGAACTACTGGTCTAGAATTCTAGGACAAGAGGTAACCAAAAGTGAGTCAGGAATTCAGGACCACTTTTCCCCTAGTAGAATTTCTTATTCTGGAATAAGCAACTGAAAGACTGAATGAAACTATGACATCTTCATAGAGTTACAGGAAGGAGATTTTAGTTCAGAGCCCACAGATGATAAGTAGACACAGTGAACATTCCTGCTTTGGGATGAGACCACAAAGGGATGTATCCTAAGGAACAGAGTAAACAAGAAATAGATAAGTTCTTTTGTTCAGCCTTAAATTATCTTAATCCCTGAAACAGAATTAAAGTAGTATCATATTATTAGATCTATAAATGCGTGTGCCCTCAGACATCTTAAGAAGCCCTCAGAAGCCTTTAGAGAGAAAGTAATACCTCTTAGACACTACATTATTTCTATAAACAATTTAAAACTGTAATTTCTAGCACATAATTTTGAAAAATATTCCCATAAGGAGGGAGATAACATGAGAAAAGCCCAGCAGAAACCCCTAACAATAAAAATTATTTGATAGAGGGTTCAGAGATAGGCATAACTAGAAAAAAACTTTAAAGTTGTTGTTGTTTTTTTTTCTTTCCTTTGAGAGAGAAAGATCACAAGTAGGGGAGGGGCAGAGAGAGAGGAAGAGAGAATCCCAAGCAGGCTCCACATTGTCAGTGTAGAACTTGATTCAGGACTCAAACTCAGAAACCATGAGATCAGACATGAGCTGAAATCAACAGTTGGAAACTTAACTGACCAAGCTAACCAGGAACCCTGATAAAGGTTTTAAAATAAATCTGTTTACCATACTCAAGAAGATAAAAAAATATATTGTTTTGGCAGGGGAAAAAAAACAATGGAAGCTCTAAAACTGAAAACAGAAACTGAAATAAAAAACTCAATGGGTGGGAGGGACTAATAGATCTGACCCAGCCAAAAAGAGATTTACTTACCTAGAAGATCCTCAGTAAAGCTAATAGAAATTACATGACGGAAAATACAGGAGAGACAGTAAGAGACATAGAGGACACAACGAGAGAGCCTAACATTTAAGCTGAGTACTAAATATAGAGGAGAAAAAACAATGGGTATGAAGCAGGATTAGAGGAGAGATAGAATTATATTGAAGCAAATTCTGAAGTCATAATAGCGAAACACCACCCAAAACTAGAGTAGGACATTAAGCTATAGATTCAAGAAGCACCACAAATCCCAGGTATAACAACTAAAAAATAAATCGACACGGAGGCATTAAAGGATAAAACTGCTAAAATCTGAAAATGGAAAAAATTAAAACTAAAAGTCAGAGAAAATATTACCTTTAAAAGAACAATAACCAGACCTATAGCTTACTATTCAGGAAGAACAACAAACCTCATCTAACAATGAAATGGTATCTTTCAAGTGTTAAAAAAAAAAAAAAAAAAAGCTGTCAATCTCACTTCTAAAACTGATGGTGAAAAAAAAAAACCTTCTCAGATTAACAAGATGAAGCAATTTCTCAGAAGCACACTAAAATAAACATTAAAGGATGTTCTTCAGACTGAAATGACAGAATTAAAGAGATGTCAGATGGAAGCTCAGAAATATTAAAGGTAATAAAGAGCAATGGAAAGAGTGTGGCCCCATGTTTTGATAATTGACTATTAAAAGATTTAAGCTACATCCCCTCCCTTCATCCCCTTCTGCTCCCCATCTGAGCATGCTAATAAGAAATCCTGGGTGGGGCGCCTGGGTGGCTTAGTCGGTTAAGCGTCCGACTTTCGCTTAGGTCATGATCTCACGGTTCGTGGGTTCGAGCCCCGCGTCGGGCTCTGTGCTGACTGCCAGCTCAGAGCCTGGAGCCTGTTTCAGCCTGTGACTCCCTCTCTCTCTGACCCTCCCCTGCTCACGCTGTCTCTCTCTCTCTCCTAAAAATAAATAAAACATTAAAAAAATTAAAAAAAAAAAGAAATCCTGGGTACTCCCTCCTTTAATGTCAGTGGAAGATTAAAACTAGTCAGGCTCTTACACATGCATAGGAACCCTCATCTCAGCACGACTCTCTAACTACTATTAAAAAAAAAAAAAAAAACTTAAACCAATCTCTTTTTCCTATTCTCCCAAGTTTTTGAGACCAACATGGGATATCTGCCCTGAGACAGCTTCATCTGGAAAGTAATAAACTTTCTATACTCTTTTTATATGTGTGTGGCATCATCAGTCTTAATTGAAGCAAATTTGGGATGAGGGATTATCCTATTTCTGAAGAGTGGCTACAATAGCTAAATAAGTGCATAAATAAAAATAATTATTAGTTATTCAAGAGTCATAATAGTGTTCATTGAGTTTATTATATATATTTACACACATATGTATGTACATATATATATAATTATATACATACATATATATATAAGTGTGTGTATATATATGTAATTAAAAGGAAGGTAAGTGAAATTAAATTATTCTAATGTCTTTGACCAACTTTCATTCATGTGGGTAGAGTCTGAAAGAACCAATTAATATTAGATTTCATAAGCCAAAAATATGTGCTACAATCTCTAAGATAACTACTGAAAGAAGAGTAAGAGTGTACATCTTTTGAGGAAATAGCAGGAAAATGGAATAATAAAAAATTATCAACATAAGTGAAGGTGAGAAAAAAAGCAGAAAAGAACAAAGTATGCAGAATAAATAGAAAGCTCATAATAAAATGCTAAATTTAAATTCAATTTGATTGCCATTACATTAAATATAAATAGACTGAATATACCAATTAAAAGATAAAGACAAATATAATCAGACTACATGAGACCATATTTTTTTTATGAGACATCTAAGATCTATGGACAATACAAACCAGCAAAGGAAAAGAATAAGAGATACAGAAAGCAAAAAACAGATTCTTAAATATAGAGAACAAACTGGTGGTTCTCAGAGAGCTGGTGGGTGGGGGGATGGGTTAAATATGAGATGGGGATTAAAGAGTACACTTTTGATGAGCACTGGATGTCACATGCAAGTGCTGAATCACTATACTGTACACCCAAAACTAATACTATACTGTATGTTAACTAACTGGAATTAAAATGAAAACTTAAAAAAATATTGAAAGTAAAAAGATGAAAAAATTTATAAAATAAAATTTCTGTAACCATAATATCAGGTAAAGTAGAATTACAGGCAAGAAGATATTTTATAACAATTCTATATTTGTAGGTATCTAATAACATAACCTTACAATAAAGTAACAATTAACAATAAAAAATAATAGACAAACCCACAGTTATAGTGTAAGGTTATAACTTGTTATAATAAAAGCAAGTAGATAGAAAAATCAGTTAAGATACAGTGGAATAACATAAATAACAATTTGACTTAATTAACATGGATAAAATAATACATCTAAAAACAGATTAATACACACTGTTTTTAACCACATTTGTAACATTTCAGAAGTTTACCATTTCATGGGCCACAAGGTTCTACAAATTTTAAAGAATTAAAATAATGCAAAGTATTGTCTAGGGTCACGATGCAATTAATTTAGAAATCAATTAAAATTTTACCAGAGTATCCCTGTTGATTTAGAAATTGAGAAATATGTTTTAAGTAAACCATGACTCAGTGAAGAGAATATACTGAAAAATAGAAAATATTTTATTTGGAGGATAATAAAGTTACCAAATATCAAAATATGTAGGATACAGCTAGAGGCATGCTTAAAGGATAATTTAGAGCTTTACAAGCACACGTTCAAAGGGAATCAAAGCTGGGAGGGGCCAAGATGGCAGAGCAGCATGGAGGTTTTCTGTTTCTCCCTTCCCTGAAATAGAACTAGATCAGCACCAAACCATTTTGCACACCTAGAAAACTGATCTGAGGATTAACACAACAATGTGCAAAATTTGAGCCACAGAACTCAGTAGATACACAGAGCTGACGGGTAAACTGAGGGAGAGAGAAGCTGTGGAGGGTAGAGAGCTATTTTTGTGGAGAGTGGTCAGAGAAAGGTGGGGAGAGTATAGGAAAAGCATTTCCCCAGAAAGTAGCTTGAAGAGAAAGAATGTAAACACCCACAACTGACTGAACAAGAAAGGGAGAAAGGAGAAAAGAGAAGGTTTCAATATCATTAGGACTCCATAAACAGGGGAGAGCAGTTGGAAATTCTGAAGCTCAATACCCAGTGGTGCTCTGGTGGGAAGGGTGAATCCCCAGGAGCAGGCAGCAAGGTCCAAAGGGTCTGTGGGCCACACAGGAAGAAGTGGTTCCCCTGCTAGGAGGGCATTTGGTAGAGGCTCTTTGGCCTGCCCATAAGCAAAGGCCCCAGTGGACCCCAGAGAACAGCCACATTTGCTGGCATTAAAACAAAGACACTAGGGTGCAGTGAAACCTGGTGCCAGTTGTGCATGGTGATTTACCATAATCCTTGAGCCTCTGCAACAGCATGCTCACATGAAAACTCCTGGGGACAAGCCAGACTCGGCCATTGTGTGGAGAGACCATCCCCCAGAGGGTCGAAGTGGATCCAAATCACAGGGCCCTCAGGGGTTAGGGGTTTGGAAACACACCTCATCTGAGATAAAATTTGGGAGGGAGGTGTCACCTGGCAGGCTAGCAGGCTGACTGCTTGAACACGGACGGTGTAGAAGCAGGGAGTGGACAGAAGCCAGAAACAAAGTAGGGGTGATTGCCAGTGGGTGAGAGCACAGTGTTACTGGGCCAGAAACTAGGAAGCTGGGTGAAGCCATTTTCACCTTACCCTGAATGTACATATACATGCACATGAGATCATCTATCCACCCCAGTAAGCTAAGCAGTGCCACCTAGTGGAAAATGGAGCTGTTATACCAAGCTCTTTCCAACTGTGCCAACCAAGCCCTAGAGGACCAGCATAAGTCTCTCCACCTGCTTAGTGTATGGACTATAAAGTGCTTCATAGTTTGACTTCTAGAGGAAACTGGATGTAATTGCATTCAAATTTCATTCTGTTCGCTGGACCATCTATTTGTGTTTTTTGTTTCTTTTCTTTTCTTAATGTTGGATACAAAAAGGGAAAACGTTTATTTTTATTTTCCATTTTTATAATTTTTTAAAATTTTGTTACTATATTTTTACTTTTTTGTAAATTTGTAAATTTTATTTTTATTTTCTTCATTTCATTTTATTCCATTTGTCTATACATTTCTTGTAATTTTTAAACGTTTTCTTGGTTTCTTTTTCATTTATTTTCTTTCCCTTTTTTCCTCTATTCTATCAAGCTTTTTTCAACAATCAGACCAAAACACACCTAGGATCTAACTTCCTAGGTGTGTTTTGAAGAAACACAGAAAAAAGAAATCACAGAAAAAAATCACAGCCTGGGACTAAATAAGCACAGATATAAGCAAGATGTTTGAACTAGAATTTAGAGCTACAATAATAAGAATACTACTTAGAGTTGAAAAAAGCATAGAATCCCTTTGTGTGGAAATAAAAGAAGTAACATCAAGTCAGGATGAAATTTAAAATGCTATAACTTAGATGCAATCTCAAATGAATGCCACAGAGGCATGGATGGATGAAACAGAGCAGCGAATCAGTGATACAGAGGACAAACTTATGGAGAATAGTGAAGCAGAAAAAAAGAGGGAAACTAATGCAAAAGACCACAATATAAGAATTAGAGAACTCAATGATTCATTAAAAAGGAATAACATCCAAATCATAGGAGTCCCAGAAGATGAAGAGAGAGAAAAAGAAGTAGAAGGTTTCTGTGAGCAAATCATAGTGGAAAACTTTCCTAGCCTGGGGAAAGACACAGATATCAAAATCCAAGAAGCACAGAGAACTCCCACTAGATTCAACAAAAACCAATCATCCAAAAGGCATATCATAGTCAAATACACAAAATACACACGCAAGGAAAGAATTATGAAAGCAGCAAGGGACAAAAAGTCCTTAAGCTATAATGGAAGACAGATCGAGTTTGCAGCAGACCTATCCACAGAAACTTGGCAGGCTAGAAAGGAGTGGCAGGATATATTCAATGTGCTGAATCAGAAAAATATGCAGCTGAGAATTCTTTATCCAGCAAGGCTGTCATTCAAAATAGAAGAGAAGATAAAAAAAAAAAATTCCCACAGACTTTTGTTTGTTTCAGACAAACAAATACTAAAGGAGTTCATGACCACTAAATAACCCTGCAAGAAATTTTAAGAGGGACCTTCTGAGGAGAGAAAAGACAAAACAAATCAAAAAAGACCAAAAGCAACAAAGACTAGAAAGGACCAGAGAACATCACCAGAAACTCTAAATCTACAGGCAACACAATGGCAATAAATTCATATCTTTCAGTACTCATTGTAAATATCGATGGACTAAATGCTCCAATCAAAAGACACAGGGTAACAGAATGGATAAGAAAACAAGATCCATCCATATGCTATTTACAGTAGACCCATTTTAGACCTAAAGACACCTTCAGATTGAAAGTGAGGGGATGGAGAACCAACTATCATGCTACTGGAAGTCAAAAGAGAGCTGGAGTAACCATACTTAGAGCAGACAATCTAAATTTTAAAATAAAGACTGTAACAAGAGATGAAGAAGGGCATTATATCATAATTAAAGGATCTATCCACCAAGAAAACCTAACAACTGTAAACATTTATGCTCTCCATGTGGAAACACCCAAATATATAAATCAATTAATCATAAAGAAATCAAACATAAAGAAACTTATTGATAATCATGGCTTAATAGTAGGAGACTCAACACCCTACTTACAGCAATGAACAGATCATCTAAGCTTAAAATCAACAAGGAAACAATGGTTTTGAATGACACACTGGACTGAATGGAGTTAACAGATATATTCAGAGCATTTTATCCTAAAGCAGCAGAATACACATTCTTCTCGAGTGCACAGGGAACATTCTCCAGAATATGTCACATGCTGGGACACAAATCAGCCCTCAACAAGTACAAAAAGATTGAGATCATACCATGCATATTTTCAGACCACAATGCTATGAAACTAGAAATCAACCACAAGAAAAAATTTGGAAAGACAATGAATACTTGGGGATTATAGAACATCCTACTAAATAATGAATGGGTTACCCAGGAAGTTAAAAAAGAAATTAAAAAGTACATGGAGGCTGATGCAAATGATAACACCATAGCCCAAAACCTATGGATGCAGCAAAGGTGGTCATTAAGAGGGAAGTATATAGCAATCCAAGCCTTCCTAAAGAAGAAATAAAGGTCTTAGATACACAACCTAACCTTACATCTTAAAGATCTGGAAAAAGAACAGCAAATAAAACCCCAAACCAGCAGAAGATGGAAAACGATAAAGATTAGAGGAAAATCAATGCTATAAAAAAAAAAAAAAAAAAAGTACAACAGATCAATGAAACCAGGAGCTATTCTTTGAAGGAATTAACAAAATTGATAAACCCCTAGCAAATTTGATCAAAAATAAAAAGGAAAGGACTCAAATAAATAAAATAAAGAATGAAAGAGGAAAGATCACAACACTGCAGAAATACAAACAATAATAAGAGAATATTATGAAAAATTGTATGTCAATAAATTGGACATTCTGGAAGAAATGGACAAATTTCTAGAAACATATAAACTACCAAAACTGGAACAGGAAGAAACAGAAGTTTCTGGGTGTGAGCAGACCCATAACCAGTAAAGAAACTGATTTAGTAATCAAAAATCTCCCAAAACACAAGATGGGGAATTCTACCAAACACTTAAAGAAAAGTTAGCACCTATTCTCTTGAAGCTGTTCCCAAAAATAAAAATGGAAGGAAAACTTCCAAATTCATTTTATGAAGCCAGAATTATCCTGATTCCAAAACCAGACAAAGACCCCAATATAAAGGAGAACTATAGTTCAATTTCCCTGATGAACATGTATGCAAAACTTCTCAACAAGATACTAGCCAGCCGGATCCGACAATATATTTAAAGAATTATTCACCACTTCAAGTGGGATTTATACCTGGGATGCAGAGCTGGTTCAATATCCACAAATCAATGTGATACACCACATTGAAAGGACAAGAATCACATGATCCTCTCAATAGATCCAGGGAAAGCATTTGACAAAATATAGTATCCTTTCTTGATTAAAATGTCAAGAAAGTAGGGATGATAGAAGGATCATACTTCAAGATCATAAAAGCCATATATGAAAGACCCACCACTAATATCATTCTCAATGAGAAAAAACTGAGAGCTTTCCCCCTAAGGTCAAGAACATGACAGTGATGTCCACTCTTGCCACTGTTATTCAATGTAGTATTGGTAGTCCTAGCCTCAGCAATCAGACAAAACAAAGAAATAAAAGCATCCAAATTGGCAAGGAGGAAGTCAAACTTTCACTCTTTGTGACAATATAATACTCTATATGGAAAACCCAAACGATTCCACCAAAAACTGCTAGAACTGATCCATGAATTCAGCAAAGTCACAGGATATAAAATCAATGCACAAAAATGGGTTGCATTTCTATACACCAATAATGAGGCACCTGAAAGAGAAATCAAGGAATTGATCTCATTTATAATTGCACCAAAACCCATAAAATACCTAGGAATAAACCTAACCAAAGAGGTGAAAAATCTATACACTGAAAACTATAAAAAGCTTATGAAAGAAATTTATGAAGTCACCAAAAAATGGAAAAATGTTCCATGCTCATAGATTGGAAGAACAAATATTGTTAAAATGTCAATACTACCCAGAGCAATCTACATATTTAGCACAATCCTTATCAAAATAACACTAGCATTCTTCACAGAACTAGAAAAAATAATCTTAAAATTTGTATGGAACCAGAAAAGTCCCCAAATAGCCAAAGCAATCCTGAGAAAGAAAACCAAAGCTGGAAGCATCACAATTCCGGACTTCAAGTTGTATTACAAACCTGTAATCATCCAGTCAGTATAGTACTGGCACAAAACAGACCACTTAGATCAATGGAACAAAATGGAGAATACAGAAATGGACCCACAAACTTATGGCCCACTAATCTTTGACAAAGCAGGAAAGAATATCCAATGGAATAAAGACAGTCTCTTCAGCAAATTGTGTTGGGAAAACTGGACAGCAACATGCAGAAGAATGAACTTGAACCACTTTCTTACACCATACCCAAAAAATAAACTTAAAATGGATGAAAGACCTAAATGTAAGACAGGAGGCCATCAAAATCCTAGAGGATAAAGCAGGCAAAATCCTCTTTGACCTCAGCTGCAGCAACTTCTTACTGAAGATGTCTCTGGAAGCAAGGGAAACAAAAACAAAAATAAACTATTTCAAAATTATCAAAAATGTTTAAAATATTCAAAAATGAACTAAAAAAGGGGGGGGCTTCATCAAGATAAAAACCTCTCTGCACGGCAAAGGAAACAACCAGCAAAACTAAAAGATAACCGACGGAACTGAGAGAAGATATTTTCAAATGACATATCAGATAAAGGGTTAGTATCCAAAATCTATAAAGAACTTACCAAACTCAACACCCAAAAAACAAATAATCCAGTGGAGAAATGGGCAAAAGACATAGACAGTTCTCCAAAGAATCCATCCAGATGGTCAACCGACACATGAAAACATGCTCAACATCTCTCATCATCAGGGAACCAAATCAAAACCACAATCAGATACCACCTCACACCAGTCAGAATGGCTAAAATTAACAACTCAGACAACGGCAGATATTGGTGAGGATGCAGAGAAGGAGGAACTCTTTTGCACTGCTGGTGGAAATGCAAACTGGTGCAGTAACTCTGGAAAACAGTATGAAGCTTCCTCAAAAAATTAAAAATAGAACTACCCTACGACCCAGCAATGGCATTACTAGTATTTATCAAAGGATGCAGGTGTGCTGTTTTTAAGTGGCACATGCACCCCAATGTTTATAGCAGTGTTATCGACAATAGCCAAAGTATGAAAAGAGCCCAAAATGTCCATCAACAGATAAATGGATAAAGAAGATATGGTATATATATAAAATGGAGTATTACTTGGCACTCAAAAAAAATGAAATCTTGCCATTTGCAACAACATGGATGGAACTAGAGTGTATTATGCTAAGTGAAATTAGTCAGAGAAAGACAAATATATGACTTCACGTGCATGTGGAATTTAAGATACAAAACAGATGAACATAATGGAAAGGAAGCAAAATTGATATAAAAGCAGGGAGATGTCAAAACATAAGTGACAAATATATAGAGAACAAACTGAGGGCACTGGAGGGGTTGTGGGTGGGGGGATGGGCTAAATGGGCAAGGGGCATTAAAGAGGATACCTGTTGGCATGAGCACTTAGTATTATATACAGGAGATGAATCACTGGATGCTGAAATCATTATTGCACTATATCCTAATTAACTTGGAAGACTTTTAAAAATTAATAAAAAAAATAAAATGAAACACAAAAGGAGTAAAATATGAAAATCAATGAGCTATGCATCTATCTTAAAAAAGTTAAAAACAGGAAGTGAGTGGGGGAATGGGTTGAATAGGTGATAGGTACTGGGAAGGGCACTTGTTGAGATGAGCACTGGGTATTGTCTATAAGTGATGAATCACTGAATTATACACCTGAAACTAATATTGCACTGTGTGTTGACTAACTGAAATTTAAATAAAAACTTAAAAAAAAAAAAGAAACTTGGGGCACCTGGGTGGGTCAGTCAGTTGAACATCTGACTTCAGCTCAGGTCATGATCTCACAGTTCATGGGTTTGAACCCCACACTGGGCTCTGTGCTGACAGCTTGCTCAGGGCCTGGAGCCTGCTTTGGATTCTGTGTCTCCTTCTCTCTCTGCCCCTCCTCCACTCATACACTGTCTCACTTTGTCTCTCAAAAATAAATAAATGTAAAAAAAGAAACTAAAAAAAAAGTTTAAAACAGCAAAATAAAATCCAAAGAAAGTAGAAGAAAGGAAGAAAGAAAGTTATCAGCAAAAAGTGATATAGAAAATTAACAATAGAGAAGGTCAAAATTCAAATACTATTTCTTTTAGGGCATTATTAAGATTTAAAGAGCCATAAGAAATTAAAAAGGCAATTTTGATATTATTAAGACCAAAAGGCATGAAAAATCAGTATCAGCAAAAAAATGCCACATCACTATATATATTGTAGAAAATAAAAATTTTATAAGAGGATATTATGAACAAGTTTTTGTCCGTTAGTTTGAGAATGTTGACTTAATGGATATTTCTAATAATATAACTTTCCAAAACTAACACAAAAAGAAATATAACACTTTAATAGTCCTATTTTCTTTAATATAATTTAAAAATTTTTACTATTGAATTCAATCAAACATTTAAGAAAGAAATTCAAATTCTTCAGAGAATTAAAAAAAGGTGAAATATACCTTATCTCCTTTTATAGGACCAGAATAACTCTGATAATAAAACCTGATAAGGATATTTAAAAAATAAATAAAAATGAAAGGTGATTATACTCATGACCATAGAATTAAGAATTTTAAATGAATTTAGCAAACTAACACCAGTGATAGTATTTACTAGTTTATCTAGGAATTTGAGGTATAAAATTAGAACAGTGATCAGTGTAATTCATTGTATTTGCATAAAAAAGTAAGATATGACCAAAGAGATATAGAGAAGGCATTTGATAAAATTCAGCAACAATTCATAATTAAAAACTCTTAGCAAACTAAGACTAGAAAGGAACTTCTATAATTCAATAAGGGGCATGTGCAAAAATATACAGAAACAAATAGAACAACAGTGACAAAATTCTATAGCAAAACATCATAGTAATAGAAAAACACTGGGGCGCCTGGGTGGCTTAGTCGGTTAAGCGTCCGACTTTCGCTTAGGTCATGATCTCGCGGTTTGTGGGTTCGAGCCCCGCGTCGAGCTCTGTGCTGACTGCCAGCTCAGAGCCTGGAGCCTGTTTCAGAGTCTGTGTCTCCCTCTCTCTCTGACCCTCCCCTGTTCACGCTGTCTCTCTCTATCCTAGAAATAAAAAAAGAAAAAGAAAAAAAAGAAAAAAAAAAGAAAAACACTGAAATATTTTACTTCGAAATCTGAAATAGAATAAGAATGCCAACAGTCACCAACTCATCCGATAATATTGTACTGAAATATAATGCAGCAAAGAAGAAGAAATATAAAGCATGAAAAATTTAAAAACGAAGAAATAGGGGTGCCAGGGTAGCTTAGTTAAGCAACTGACTTTGGCTTAGGTCATGATCCCATGGTTCGGATTGTGAGTTCAAGCCCCAAATCGGGCTCTCTGCTGTCAGTGTGAGCCGGCTTCAGATCCTCTGTCTCCCTCTGTCTATCCCCCTCCCCTGCTTGTACATGCACATGCTGTCTCTCTCTCAAAAATAAACGTTTAAAAAAATGAAAAAATAAAAAAAGTCAATGACACAAAAAATGACTCAAACATAGAACATTTTAAAAATGTACAGATAAATTTTTAAATATATGTGTATATTAGGGAATATTTCTAGATACAAGGTCAATATCACCTTTTTTCAAAAATGCATTCTGGGGCACCTGGGTGGCTCAGTTGGTTAAGCCTCAGACTTTGGTTCAGGTCATGATATCACAGTTGGTGGGTTTGAGCCCTATATTGGCCTCTGTGATGACAGCTCAGAGTCTGGAGCCTGCTTCAGATTCTGTGCCTCCCTCTCATTCTGCCTCTCCCCTATTCATGCTCTGTCTCTCTCTCCTCAAAAATAAATAATAAACATTTAAAAAACTTCTTTAATAAAAAATTTAAAAATGCATTTCTTTATATCAGCAACAAATATTTAAAAACAATATACTTATATATAAATTATAAATTATGTAAGCACATTTCTATCATCAAAAATACCAAATTTCTAATATAAATTTAAAGACAATGAGCAGAATCTCTATTAAAAAAAACAGAAAAAAGAAAAGAGATTATAAAATGTTATTGAGAGAAATTAAAGGCCTAAATGAATGGAGGAATAGATCATATTTATGGGTTGGATAACTCCCTGTTATAAATATGTCAAATTTTCAGATGAATCTATGAATTCAATACCATTTGATTCAAAATAGTTATAGTGATATTTGTAGTGGCTTGAAACCAGCCATTAATGGGAGTATTTACCACATTGAAATTGACCAACAAATCAGAATTTTTTTTTTTTTTTTTTTTTTTTTTTTTTTTGCTCTAGAGAGCCATTTGGTCAGCACACCACTGAGCATATTCTAAAACTGACATGGAAATCAATTTTAGAATAAAATAAAAAAAAATAAGCCCGATAGTTAAGACAAACCTAAAGAATAAAAACCAAGTGGAAAGACATGCTTCCAGGCAACATGACTTATTATAAAGCAACAAGAATTAAGATAGTATAGTATTGGCAAGGGATAAACAAAACAATGAAACAGAAAAGAGGTCTCAGGCATTGACTCATGCATATCAGGGCATGATTTTAAAAAGGTAGGCACTATATGGCTCTGGAGAAAGAATTAATGGCAATGGAAAACAGTGGGAGCATGAGCACCAACAGTTTATTTAAAAATTAAGTTCAGGTGGATTATAGATCTAAGTGTGTCAGGCTAAAAAACAAAGTTGCTGGAAAGTAATACAGGAGTGTGTGTTTATGATCTCTCTTTTTTTAATGTTTATTTATTTTGAGAGTTGGGGAGGAGTAGAAAGAGAAGGAGACAGAAGATCTGAAGTAGGTTCTGTGATGACAACAGAGAACCTGATGCAGGGCTTGAATTCACAAATCATAAGATCATGACCTGAGCCAAAGTCAGACACCTAACTGACTTGAGCCACCAAGGTGTCCTTGTAGTGTTCATGATATTAAGAAAGGAAGTACTTCTCAGAAGACAAAAAAAATGCAACCCCCCCCTAAAAAAAAACCCAACACTTACCTTAAGCAATTGAAGAATTGGTTATATTAAATTTAAGAACTTCTTTTCATAGATATGAGTAGTAACCAGAATGCATAAAGAAATCAACATTTATGAAAAAAAAATGGACAAGAGATTTGAATAGACACTTTATAAAAGAGGATATCCAAATGCCCAATAAATGCAAAAAGGTGTTTATTTTCATTAAGAATCAGGGACATGCAATTTAAAGCTATAATGAGATATCACTACACATATACAACATAATGGCTAAAATTTAAAAAGACTGACAAGCATTGATGAGAATGTGGGCAATCATATTCTGCTGGTGGTAACAGAAATGGGTATAACCACTTTGAAAACAGTTTTTACCCAGTAAAACTTTCACCCAGTAAAGTTGAATTTATACATAACCTATGATTCAACAATTCTATTATTTTACTCTATGTCCAAAAAATATGTGCATATATGTCCCAAGAGACATGAACAAAAATGTTCAAAGCAGTTTAATGTTAGTACCTGAAAACTAGAAGCAGTACAAATATCTATCAACAACAGAATGAATAATAAAATATGGAATATTCAACAATATAATACTATAAAGCACTGAAAATGAAGAAACTAGAGCTACATATAACATCATGAAAGAATCTCATAAGCAAAATAAAGTAATATAACCAGACATAAACAATACGTATAGTGTACAGTTCCATTCATAAAACTTGATGTTGTTGTTAAAATGATGTACATCTTAATTTGGAAAAACCAAGGAAGGGCACAGAATTGAGTACAATGACAGTCAAGATAGTGGTTCTTTGAGGAGCATCAGAGGGGAGTGATTGGAAGGGAAATAGCTTTTGTGGTGATGACAATGTTCTTTCTTTTGACTTGGGTGGTAGGAACATGGGTATTTGTTTTCTGATAAGTCATTGAATTCTATGTCTTGTTTTATGCACGCTTCCACACATACATTTTATTCCCCAGTTTTAAAAAAGTTAAGGAGTATTTATCCCTATAGCACATAAATCATCTCATACATCATATAAATCTCATCTTTTGAAAGGCAGCCAATATTTATTTATTTGACTCACACCTTTTTATTTATTTATTTTCCATAACTGGAACCACTTATCATATATAGAAGGTATCTAATAAGTGCTGAAATAAATATATAACTTTTAAAATTAAAAACTATTCATTTATGAACCATTTTAAATTATCTCATATACCACCAATGGTAATTTGGAAACCCATACACCAGGGTTAGATTACTTCTGTTTTAATTTGTCTGTTCTCTAAACTTTATTCTTATCAAGGACCAGAGTCACAAAATACTTTTACTAAAAATGAGCCTCTCTCTACTGGACCAGGACTCTGGCCTCCTTGGCTTAAGGGCCACGGGAAAAGACCATCCCCACTACTATTAAAGCCTGGTTCTAACTCTGGTCCAAAGACCTCCAGCCAGGTCTATAACTTGTGCTGTTCATGGAGAGGGCAGATCATAAAGATAAACCCACCAGGTAAGAGGGAACAGTTTAAGATACTGTCTTTGAAAGATGGTTAGTATTACTTTTAGTTTGTCTTTCATTACAAAAGAACCATATCTTCAGTTTTTGTGTAGTTCCAGAGAGCACTGCATATTTGGAAATTCCAAGTAACCTGGAAAATACCTTGAAAAAGTCATGAGGCCAAGCTATTCTAATAGCACAAATTCTAATAATCACCCTGTATCCCATTGGCCTTTGCTTACTTTGTGTCTTAGAACAACCATATGAACCAATTTGCTCAAATTTCAAGGTTGAGCTTTGATTTAGTTGTTTTACATGGGTTCTTGAATTGGATTAACACTTGACAGTAGGTTTATTCTATATGCTACTTTTCATCTCCTGCCTTAATAGCATCTTCTCCTAATCACCAAAAACACAGTTTTGGAGGAAGAAGTAAGTAAACATTCTTGAACTGATATTCTCTCTCTCCCTCCCTCTCTCTCTCTCCTTATACACACACACAGACACATACACACACATAAATTACCATCTATATCTACAAAATTAACAATTAACAATTAACAATATGCTATACTTTTAGCATACAAGTCAGATGCCTGGAAAACATATCTACAAGTATCTCAAAAGGAAAAGTGAACAGCCTGGGGCACCTGGGTGGCTCAGTTGACTGAGTGTCCGACTTCGGCTCAGGTAATGATCTCACAGTTTGTGAGTTCAAGCCCTGCATCAGGCTAACTGATGTCAGCCTGTCAGTGCAGAGCCCACTTCAGATCCTCTGTCCCCCTCTCTCTTCCACTCCCCCATGTGTTCTCTCCCAAAAAAAAATATTTTAAAAAAGGAGAAGTGAGCACCCCACTGTGTCACTTACATTTTTATGCCAACCAATGATGTATTAATTGACTAATGCATATGTATTTAGTACCAGTACTGTAAAGTATTTTTGAAGATTAGAAAAACATAAAATATACTCCATGGTTTTGCTGTATTTACAACCTTCACAAGAGGGAAACACCAACACCAAGATGATGTTCTGTAATTATGTGATATATTTTATAGTGCAGACTATGTATATTATAGTACTATGACTAATTAAAGTATTGACAATGTTTTCCCCATTTCTCAGAAAGAGGCATTATAATTTTCCCTATTCTACAGACAGGTTAGGGAATTTAAGTAATTTGTCAAATATTAGTGTATGGTAAAACCAAGACTGAAACCAGAATTTCTGAGTATAAACCACAAGCTTTTTTCCAATGTACTCTTTGGCAAGTCTTTGCACAGTGTTGAACACACTGCAGGAACACAATAATTGGTTGAACATTTAAAAACACACAAAACACTTCTAAATAGGAACAAATGAAATCTATACAAGGCAGGGTAGCTCAGTCGGTTGAGCGCTCAACTTTTGATTTCGGCACTGGTCATGACCTCACGGTTCGTAGGATCAAGACCCACATTGGGCTCTATGCTGACAGTGCAGAGCCTGCTTGGGACTCTCTCTCTCTCTCTCTCTGTCTTCCTGTCCCCTGCTCATACTCTCTCTCCCTTAAAATAAATAAACATTTTTAAAAAGCTATACAAGGCAGGTTAATTTTTGTAGTTGACTAGATACAGAGTATTGCTGCCTTATTTTGGGTTTTCCCGTTAGAATAGCCTGAGACAAGGACTTGAATGAAGGTTTATCTGGGAGGTAAGCAAAGGAAGCTAGACTGCAGGAACAAGGAGAGTGATAGATGGAAAGACCAATATAAAGGTTCAGTGTCAAATTTACAGCTGTGGAAAATAGGGGCTTGATTTACCAAATCATCTAAAAATTGTTCAGAATGCCTCAAAGATGGGAGATTGATACATTCATAGGCTCTCTTCATGCACTGGCATGAAGCTTCCTTCATAAAAAGCTTGAACTCCTGGTCTGTGGTTTAGTTAGAAGACTCCCAGTGGAGAGGAGCCTAAGGCAGAAAGCAAAACACAAGCACTTTAACTAAACTGTGTATTCCAACTGCTGCTGAAATCAGAGGTGGGCCAGTGAGATAGGATAGATGTACTAGAGGTATGTGCTATAGTTATAGTAACCCATATTGACTTTCTGTAGATTTTAAGAATATCTTCCAAGAGCATGCAAAAGTGATAGTTCTACCTCTTAATATCTAATCAAATAGCACTGAAATGTTTTGCTCTGTCAGAAAAATTGACTGGTTATTTATTAAAAGACACTATACCTTAAGTTTGTGGCTTCATTTGAAATACAATGTAAGCCAATCAATCCACTTAATGTGGGATTCTCTTAAATTTGAATAAACTTGAATAAATTTTAATGAAATTTGCTACAAGTGTGCATTTCTTCCTTTCATGTTTATAGAACACATGTTCTTAAACATGGGTATTTACAGTGATGAATCTGACATCAATCCTACCCTCAATTAGTTTTGAGTCATTTGGATTCATCACATCATGAGACATTTCTGGGCATTACTGATTCCATAGAAACTGGCAAAGGCAGAACATTTGGGATGGGCCAGATGCTTAGAGGACAGATTCAACTAGAGGTTGGAGGAATCCAGGCTATCAGAGAGAAGAGGACCTCTGTAGAGAACAGTAACAAGCAGTAGATGATGAATGAGCTAGATAAGTGCAATACAAAACAACAGGGATGCCATAAGGAGTTAGAAGCCTTGCAACAAAGTATGCAGAATAATATGCTAAGAAAGGCAGGCAGGCAGCTGTTAGGTATCAGCAGGTAGCAGGTCTGAAGGCTGGGCAGGTTACCAAGACTATGACTCAGGCACAGGGATCAAGAATGCTTTTAAACTCATAGGAGCATTTCAAGTTGTTGGGAGCTGTACCACAGGGACAAAAACGTCAGTGTATTTCTCTCTCAACCTACATGTCTATGATGGATTGGCTTGGATCTCTGATCTATGGGGTCTTCACTCCAGGATCAGGCTAATAGAGCAGCCACCATCTGGGGAACCACCAGATGCCATGATGGGGTCAGGGAGAGAAGAGAAGTGGGTTGAATTATACACCACACCTTAAACCTTCAATCTGGAATGACTTACACTACTTCTGCCCACATTCAATAGGCCAGAGTAATTCATATGGCCAAACCTAACTTCAAAGGGACTGGAGAAATACTATTCTTTATAAGATGCTTATGAAAAGTTGGAGGACTAGCACCCAAGTCGTACTTATGGAAGAAGGAATAGGTGAATGAATATATACACATATATAATAAATGGAAATTACAATCAACAAAACATAATGTTGAGATAGGTTCTGAATGTATCCCAAATTAAAATGTGTTTTAAAATATTAACACAATGAAATACATTTCTCAGCAGTGTCTTTCATCAGACACCCCCGTCTCCCTCCCATATACTTTACAAGTTCACTCTATATTCAGAAAGTCCCAGGCCCAACCTAAAATGTCATCCCAGAATTATCAACTGTAAGTTGATGTATCTGTAAGGAACAGACAGGCTCCTTGAAGAGAAAGAGAAAACGGAGATTCTGCTTGCAGAACTTCGCTGGTGAGAATGGTGGGAGGGAGCCTAGACAAGTTTGGGGGTTGGGTTGGACATAAACCACGTGACCACATTGAAAGGAGTGGTAATAAAAGATTTTTCTTTTCTTATTCTTCCACTGTTCAGCACTTTGAAATATGTAGTCCTTAATTCTTAGGGCAGAGAAATCAAGGAAATTAAGACTTAGGTTCATAATGCATAGGCCTGGCTACGATCACAAGATGAAAAAATGTCAAATTCTGAATGTTTCATCTCATTATTATTATCCTGTTCTATATCCTTCTATTTTTTTAAATATTTTTAAAAACTCCAACCCCAAAAGTAAAGTAAAGCAGAATTGGGCCTGCAAAAGGACAAATCCAACACCTCCCTGAAGTTTTTTTTCTAGACCTGTATCTTCTTTTTTTTGTAAATATCCATATTTATTAATATTACCTTGAATGCACATACAGGTTTGTAGAGCAGAAGAGTATAATTATTATTTACTTTACAACAAATAACCTTGTGATTCTTTGTGCCTTAATTTCTTTTTTTTTTCTTAAATAGTTTATTGTCAAGTTGGTATCCATATAACACCCAGTGCTCATCCCAGCAAGTGCCCTCCTCCTTGCCCATCACCTCACTTCCCCTCTCCCCCACCCCCATCAGCCCTCAGTTTGTTCTCAGCATTCAAGAGTCTCTCATGGTTTGCCTCCCTCCCTCTCCCCCACTATTTTTCCCCTTCTTCTACCCCATGGTTAGACCTGTATCTTCTTAACCTTACTGCCTCTTGTTCACCCTCAACAGCATTGGACACCTTTTCCCCTAAGAGATCTAAATGTTAAGTATGTTTACAAAAGTGCTCTAGGTGTAGAAACAGAAGGGCCTTTTCTGTCTGTTAAAATACTGACACATTGGGGCGCCTGGGTGGCTTAGTCGGTTAAGCGTCCGACTTTCGCTTAGGTCATGATCTCGCGGTTCGTGGGTTCGAGCCCCGCGTCGGGCTCTGTGCTGACTGCCAGCTCAGAGCCTGGAGCCTGTTTCAGTCTGTGACTCCCTCTCTCTCTGACCCTCCCCTGCTCACGCTGTCTCTCTCTCTCTCCCCTAGAAATAAAAAATTAAAAAAAAAAAGATATTTAAAAAAAAAAATACTGACACATTGATCCCTTCCCAGTCTTACAGAAATGGTACAATAAATGGGTTTATATATGTCAATGCCTTGCTATGAGTCTTGCTATGATCCTTGATTTTTGGGCCTACAAATTGTCAAGCCCATGAATTCATCTCTGTTTACATCCTCTTTAATCTTCTCCTCAAGCTTTTAGTATAGTTAAATACATTCCTGCTTTTTAAAACTTTCTGGTTGTGGCTTGCTTTTTTTCTTTTTGGCTCCCATGGCAATGTGTAATCAGGTTATTTTCCTACTTTTCTGTCTTCACCAATGGCTTCTTTTCTTATCCTGATTACTTAACTAGGTAAGCATTCTTTAAGGTTCTGTTCTAAAGTGATCTTTTCTTTCCCTACATTTTATCTCTGGACTATATCATCTCTCTCAAGGATTCAAATATGGCCTCTCTGTAAAAGGCACTGAAATTGGTATCATGAATCTTGACCTCTCTCCACCGCATGAGACATTTCCACCCACCCTGAAGTATGTCATACATATATAAACAAAAAGAAAATGCAGCAAGTTCTCAGGACAAAACTCTGTACTGAACAAATTCTCCCTCCACTCCACACTGTAAAGACCTCTGTGACCCTACTCCAACCTGATTTCTGCCCAATTCCAATTCTATTCCACATCAAGCATCCTATATGCCAATGAAACAGATGTCCTCGCTGTTCTCCTTACAACACCATTTCACTCCCCTCAGCATGCTCACCTCATTTCCACACCATGCCCAGACTTTAATGGGAATGGTTTACAAGATGATTTCACAAACATCAAAGCTACACGAAATGCAAACTAGATGTGAGTAGATCTTGAAAGGAAGTCACCTGCAGCAGCCAGAAAGGTATCTCACTCTGCACTTTTGTTCATACCATTGGTAGAACGTCAAGCCTGTTGAAAACAAAACTTGTTTTCTCCTTCATGCTCATATTTTGCACTCTACTTGCTTTTCCAGAGGGGTAATTTTCTCTTCATTTTCAAATTCCCTTATATACTCACCTCCTGCTCAGCCTTTCTATACTATTTCCCAGGAAATAATCAAGCTTTCTCTTTCTGTCTCTTTCTGAGGGGCTAGTAAGAGGCTATTGCTTCTGTTCTTCCTTTTCTCTCTCCTCCCTACTCTCCAATCTCATTCATTATTTGATTCTATACACAAAACACTGTCATACATCAGTAGCCATCTATAGCAACCACTTTTAATTTTATTCTCCTATATTGCTTTTCTCTAGCCTACTTGTAAACAAACATTGACATAACACTCAGATTAGATATCAGAGGCATGCTCTAATATATGTTTGAGTGTGTGTGTGCGCGCACACACACACACACACACACACACACACTGTTTGGAATTTTTAAGTTACTAGCTAACTCTAGACTCACATTTTTTATTTTTGGTCTGCTCTCCCCAGATTAGCTAGTTCATGACCCATGAAACCACTCTGAGCAGAGCCACCAGGGGAAGTCATCTTGATCTCATCATCATTTCTCAGGAAAAAAAAAAATTCATAGTGTATGTGAGAGGGCCAAAGGTCCAGGATGTGGAAAAGGATTCACTGTAGTAATGTCTTCAAAGGAGAGAATGGGGTGATAATGTTACCTCCATTTTTTTATTCTTTTGTTGATTTCCTTTTGGACTTGTCAAATGAGGTGCTGAAATGAGCCCTCTCCTTCTTAGAGCTCAACAATTGAAGTGAAGATTCTACAAACACCCCCAGGATAAAGGAGATAAAGCCCAATTGGGACAATGTAAGGAAACAGGGCTTATGGATCCCATTACTGGATACAGCCTAACTTGGACAATGAATTTGTAGCTTTATCACTACAATAGCAGCCTCCCTTTTTTACCTCTGGGTGATGAAAGTCTCCAAGCCAACATGTCTGCGAAATAAGTAAACAAAGCTGACTGAACTCACATTGACTTATCTTACACCTGTGTTTCTGAGTTAGAATATACCATAGGTGTACAACAAATCATGAATCATGGGCTCTGATTATAATGCAGTATGTTATCATCCACATCTCCACAAAGCGGGAGAGGGGTTTGCCTGGTACAATACAAGGAACATGGTAGGGCTCACGAGCTGTTTCTCCTCCCCTCTCCACACTTGCCTTCCAGCATCCTCCCCACTAGAATACTACTTCTATCATGAGAGGGGAAACAGGGTGGGCAGCTATCCTCCTCACAAAGAACTGGTGAGGACTAAAGAGATAACATAGGTATCCAGCACAAGGCTTGGCATTAATCACTCAGCAAATATTCGTCCTTGTTCTCTTTCAAAATGTGAGTTAATCTTGCCCAAGATCCTCTGGGGAAATATATGATAAAAATCTTCAGATCATCTCTACTCACCCAGTTTCTTCAGCCATAAAGCAGTGCATCAAATTGGAGGCTTCTCTCATTCACCCTCCTCATCTAATACCTACCAACTGCCCCCAATTTACAGAACTGTAAGTTGATGACCCTCTAGCCCCTTGCTACTCAAAGTGTGGTATGTGGACTCACAGCATCAGCACCATCTGGAAAGTTGTCAGAAATGCAGATTCACAACTCCAGGCCGACTAAAATAAAATCTGCATTTTAACAACATCTCCAAGTATATGCATTACTCTTGCTAAAACTCTGGAACCCCTTTACGAATTAAAAGCAAGCCAAATGCATCTTATTTAACTGTAATGCAAAAGTTCATATATTAAAACTAAGTAGAAAAAGTGCACTTTCTTGTTTTAATGTATGGCTTGCATCAAAGGGTGAACACTGTTGACACTACTGCTGGATTGTAGAAATGTTGGTACATTTAGAAGAGAAGGTGCTGTGGGGTAGTGGTTAGGATCACAGCCTTGGCTTGGTTGTGCAAATATGAATTTGAAGCTTAGTTCCCCTCATGATTAGCTGTGTGAACTGAGGCAGTTCCTCATCTACAATATGGGATTGATAACAATACCTACAGTTTTTTGAGGGGATTAAATGAAATGATGATTACAAAGTGTATATAGCATACAGTAGGCCGTCAGAGAGGACAGAGATAGTGTGTATGAAATGGCTTGAAGGAAAAGGCTTCTGAATATTCAAAACATAGATCTAATCTAACTACTGCATTGGTCCACTACTAGTGTACAGAGGAACCCATTTAGGGAGAATCTGATCAGGATCCTTCAGCTTTCACAGGAGAATGGAATCTCCCCTAATGCATTGACAGAGGTAACCTATGCTTAAAGCTCTGTTCCCACAGGTTGTTCAAGGAGGAACTGACAATCAGCCTCTGAAAATTCATCCAAACCATGTTAAACACCTGGGAAAGGTAGAGGGGAAAGTTGGAGATATGTTATTTTCATTTTTTCTTCAAACTTTTCTAAGTTCTATACTTGAGTTCATATTGATTTGCTGACGCAAGAGAGAACCACATAACTAGCATCTATTATGATGACCAGTGATAAAGTTTAACCAATAAATTCTTTAAGAGATTAAAAGAAACATTTGTCTCTCCATAAAACATACACATTTCCTTTTGTCAGATAATAATACTTGAATAATTAATCATACCTACTTTTTGAAGTGATTGCTAAGGTGTTCTGAAGTAAATAAGCTAATTCACGGTATCATTTTTAGCTCAAGTAGTTTGTATATTTGCTATAATATACACTCTCTCATAGTGACAGACATAAAGTGGATTTGAATAAACAAAGGTACTATATTATTAGATGATAAGACTCACTGTAAAAAAAAATCCATCATCTCCAAAATTCTGAAAATTTAATGAAATTTATTCAAATTTCTAAGGGATTTTTTTAAAGTTAATAAAAGAATAAAGACGGTCCAAACAAAAATATATTTTTAAATGAAGTACAGTTGTTGCCTTTTTGAAACAATGTATTATATAATAACAATAACTGAAAGGGTGTAATGTTAGTGTCAAAGTTGGCTCCATAGAATTCAAGAAACATATATGAGTATATATAAGAAATTTAAAAAACAATAAGGTATAATTTCTAATTGGTAGATAAAAGTATCGCTCAATAAATGGTACTGAATAACTGACTCTACGTGGAGAAAAAAGTAAAGTTAGATCCTTATCTCACATCTTACACAAAAGTACCTGCTAGGTGGATTAAAGATTTAAATATTAAACATGAAAATGATAGTAATTTAAAATGTAGATAAGTTTTTATATATAGTCTTGAGGTATGGACAGAAGTTCCAACCATAATAACAGTGAAGAGAAAAAAAAGAAAAATACTGACATATTTCATTACATTAGCATTGAATGTGTGTGACTGAGAAAAGGCAAAATGAAACAATTAAAAGGCAAATGATAAATGTTAAGAAAATATACTAAAAAATTCACATAGACAAAGGGTTAATAGCCACATATAAAGGGGTTTAGAAAGAAGATGAACTACTTGATAGAAAATGATAAATGAATAATACACAATTCACAAAAGAATATGAAATGGCCAATAAACAGATTTTTAAAACTTCTGTCTCACTAATATTCAAAGAGATATAGATCAAACAAGACTATTTAAATAAAAGCTTTTCAGATTATCACCGAGAATTTGTAAAGAAATAGAAATAAATATACAGAAGAAAGTAAAAAAAGTTATTAATACTAATACTAAAGTTAAAAATGCATCCTCACAAGTATAGATTCAAAAATTATAAATAAAAGCAACATATTTACTCTTCTCTAGATGAGTTAAATAATCTGTATTTTCCTTGGGCATTATCTTTTCATTAAATTTTTAAACAAAAAACTATATATTTAAGGTACACAACATAATGATTTGATATACATTTACACAGTCAAATGATTACTATAGTCAAGGTAATTAATATATTATCACCTCACGTAGTTACAATTTTTGTGTGTGAAGAGTGCACCTGAAATCAACACTCTTGGCAATATTATTCAGTAAAGTTATTATTAAGTGTAGCTCTTATGCCTCCTAGATCTCTAGACTTATCCATTGTACATAAGACAAAAAATAAGAAGTACTGTACATAACAGTTTTTACCCTCATCCATTATCTCCCCATTTCTTCCACCTCCCCCACAGGCCCTGGGAACTACTTTTCTACTCTTTCTGCTTCCTATAAGTTTGAGCTCTTCTTTAGATTCCACATTTAAGTAAGAACATATAATGTTTGTCTTTCTCTGTCTGGCTTATTTCACCTAACATAATGCTCTCCAGGTTCATCCATGTTGATGCTAATGGCAGGATTTCACTCTTTCTCATGGCTGAATAATATTCTAGTGTGTGTGTGTGTGTGTGTGTGTGTGTGTGTGAAATATATATATATATATATATATATATATATATATATGATATGCCTCATCTTCTTTATCTATTTATCCATTAACAAATGCTTCGTATCTTTCCATGTCTTGGCTATTGTAAATAATGCTGCAAAGAACACAAGAGTGCAGTTATCTCTTCAAGATACTGGTTTTATTTTCTTTGGATATTTCCCCAAAAGTGGGATTGGTGGATCATACGGTAATTGTTTCTTAATTTTCTGAGGGACCTCCACATTGTTTTCCATATGGCTGTACATATTTATATTCCCACTAATAGTGGAACATTTGTTATCTTTTATCTTTATGATAACAGTCATTCTAATAGGTATGAAGTGATACCTCATTAGGGATTTTCATTTCCCTGATGATTGATTATGTTGAGCAGCTTTTCATGTACCTACTGGCCATCTGTATGTCATCTTTTGACTAATGTCTATTCAAGTCCTTTGCCAGTTTTTAAAATTAGGTTTTTTCTTTTCTTGCTCTTGAGTTGTTTGAGTTCCTTGTATATTCTGAATGTTAACTCCTTATAAGATATATGGTTTGCAAATATTTTCCCATTCCATCTGCTGTCTCTTCATTCTTTTGAATTTATTTTCCTGTGCAAAAGTTTAATGCAATGCTACTTCTATATTTTGCTTTCATTGCCTGTGCCTTTGGGGGCCAAATCCAAAACTATTACCCAGACGAATGTCAAGAATCTTTTCCCCTATTTTCTTCTTATGGATTTATGATTTCACTTCTTATATTTAAAGCTTTAATCTATTTTCAGTTGATTTTATGTGAAGTGATATAAGGGTCTAATTTCATTATCCTGTGTGTGGAAAACCAGTTCTCCAAACACCATGTATTGAAGAAACTGCCCTTTCCTCATTTCATGTTCTTGGCACTTCTGTCAAAAATCAATTGACCATAATTACATGAATTTATTTCTGGGCTCTCTGTTCTGTTCCATTGGTCTACATATCTGTTATTCTGAAGGTACCAACCACCCACCATGCTGCTTTGGTTACTATACTTTTGTAGCATATTTTGAAATCAGGTAGGGTAATATCTCCAATTTAATTTTTGTTTTTTTGTTTTTTTGCTCAAGGTAGCTTTGGCTATTTAGTCTTTTGTGGTTCCATATGAATTTTAGGATTTTCTTCTATTTCCTCAAGAAAAGTCATTGGAATTTTGATAGAGATTGTATTGAATCTGTAGATCACTTCTGATAAAATTTTCACTTTTATTAATATGGAATTGGATCAGTATAACTTTAATTTCTAAGTTTCAATTTTATTAGTATCACCCCTTTCCCATTTATATATCTGTGTTTTATCAATTATTTGTTAATTGATAATCAATTATTATAAAAAAATTGATAATTATGTGTTAATCAACATAGACTTAAGTTTATTTAGTTACCCTATCAAAAAATATACTCCAAGATTATACACTCAACTATTTTCCTCCTCTCTACTTCAGTAATCTCTGCTTTTTCTTCATTAAGGTCTGTTCTTTCTCATGTCTCTTTGGTTGCTTTTAAAATTATTCTTTCAGAAGATTAGTTCACTTATTGATCCTTCCTTCTTTAATAATAAAGGCATTTGAATTTTCCTCTGTATGAATTTGTAGCTCCATACATTTTGATATGTAGTGATTTCATTAATCCCTGAGGTTTTTAGTTCTTCTTTGAAACCCATTTTCTAAACAGATTGCTTAGTCTTCTTGTGGCTTAATATTACTCATTTTTTATTTTTAGATTTATTGCATCATTGTCCAAGTTAAGTGTTCATAGCTTTTTGGCATTTATTTAAGCTTTCTTTGCATCCTAGGATATAAGCAACCTCTGCAACATTTTTTAGATGTTTGAAAAAACAGATACTTTCTGTTACTAGAGTATGAAGTTCATACATACTTAAACAAGGTTACCAGTGACAATGTTATCTTCCTTGTATTTTGTCTTCTTAGTCAAAGTCTCAAAACAAGTATGTAAAAGAGTTTTACTATAATTGTGGTTTTTTAAACCTAGAATTTCTAAGTTTATTGTTTTATGTATTTCAATATTACGTTAGTGAGTGCACAGGGGATATCACTGCTACAGCTTCCTTGTAAAACATACATTTGAACAATATAAAATATAAATCCTTTTGATTAAGGGATAATGGAAGAGTAGGAAGATCCTGAGCTCACTTCCTCCCACACATACACCAAGGCAATAACCACATATAATGCAATTTACTCTGAAACAACCTGAATATAATCAAATTAGATCTACCACTAAAGACATAAAGAAAAAGCCTCATCAAGAAGAGGAGGAGGGGTAGAGATGAGATCAGGAACCAAATCCCCAGGATGGCAACCCACAAGTGGAGGGATATCATAGCCATGGAGGTCCTCCCTAAGGAGTAAGGGCATCAAGCCTTATACTGGGTACCCCAGCCTTCGGGACATGCACCAGGAAAAGGAGCCCCCATAATACCTGGCTTTGAAAAGCAGTGAAACTTAACTATCGGAGTGCCAGAGGGCCATAGAAAACCAAGACTACTCTTAAGGGGCCAGCATACTATATCATTTGGCCTGAGATCCAGCACAGGGGAGCAGTTTGAAAAGCACCTGGGTTACACATGAAAATAATTTGTTGACTGATTTCGGGGTGTGTTCTGGAGGGAAAGGGATCTGTAGGAGCTTTCTCTGGGAAGAAAATACTAGTAGGTGCCATTTTTCTTTCCCTCATTCAGCCCAGTTTGCCAGGATGCTGTAAGAGCCAATTCTGACACTATCTACTGTGCTAGCACTGCTTGCCCCACCACTGCTTGCCCTGTAGATCCACCTTAGCAGGCACCCCTTAAAGCAGTTCCTGCCCTATCACACCTGGTGGGCAAGCTGAGTCAAACCCAGCATGTCCCAAAGTGACTATCACCACACCACACTTGTCAAGCAGCCTCAGCTGGGACCCACACCACTTCAAAACAACTCCTGCCTGGGAGGGAGGGGTGAGCAGCTCCACCCAAAAACCTACTGCAGCAGTAGCTGGGGCTTTCAGCCAGTAGTACCAGGGCTGGCCCCACCCATCAACATGCCTGTAGCAACTACAGCCAGACCTCTAAGTCAGCCAAACTGGGCCTAGAGCCAGTGCTGCTTACTACTGCACCTGCAACAGTCATGGCCTGCAACTGTAGGCCAGCTCTACCCACCAGCATGCCCACAGTAGTTACAGCTCAGTCACAACAGGAAGATGCACAAAACACACATGGGACACTCTTGGAACATCTAATTCTGGTAACAGAATGTGGGAGTTGCTCCACTGGGCCCCACATGATCCTTTCTATGTAAGGCTACTACTTTCAAGACAGGAGATGTGGCTCATCTACCTAATTCACAGAAACAAACACAGAGAGTGAGACAAAATGAGGAGAAAGAGGAATATGTTTCAAATGAAAGAATAAGACAAAATGTCAGGACAAGAACTAAACAAAACAGAGATAAGCAATCTACCTGATAAAGACTTCAAAGTAATAGTCATTAAGATGTTCACAGGATTTGAGATAAGAGTTGATGAACTCTATGAGATCTTCAACAAAGAGACAGAAGATATAAAAAGAACCAATCAGAGCTAATGAACACAATAACTGAAGTGAGAAATACACTAGAGGAAATCAACAGCAGATTAGTGGATGCAGAAGAATAGATCAGTGATCTGGAACACAGGGTAATGGAAAACATCCAAGTTGAGCAGCAAAAAGAAAAGAGAATTTTAGAATGAGATTAGGTTAAGGGACCTCAGGGACAACATCAAGTGTACTAACATTCACATTATAGGGGTACCAGAAGGAGAAGATGAAGAGAAAGGGGCAAAAAATGTATTTAAAAAATAGTAGCTGAAAACTTCCCTAATCTGGGGAAGGAAAGAGATATCCAGGTCCAATAATCATAGAGAGTTTCAAACAAGATGAACCCAAGGAGACCTACAACAAGACACATAATAATTAAAATGTCCCAAAATAAAGATAAAGAGAGAATCTTAAAAGCAGCAAGAAAAGAGTCAATAGTTACATATAAGGGAAACCCAAAACAATGGGATATTATTTAGCCATAAAAAAGAATGAGATCTTGCCATTTTTGACTACAAGGATGGACCTAAGGGGCATTATGCTTAGTGAAATAAGTCAGAAAAAGACAAATACCATATTTCATTTATATGTGAAATCTAAAAAATTAAGCATGAACAAATAAACTAAAAAGCATGAATAGTTTCATAAACAGAGAACAAACTGGTGGCTGCCACAGGAGGTGGCAGGGTGGGCAAAGGGGAGTGAGAAATACAGGCTTCCAGTTACTGAATCAATAAATCATGCAGATAAAAGGTACAGCACAGGGAATACAGTCAATGGTATTATATGCTAACAGATGGTACTTGTGGTGAGCATAGCATAATGTGTAAAGTTGTCAAATCACTATGTTGTACATCAAAAAAAGAAGAAATTTTTAAAGTAAAAGTAGAATAAAAACCACCCTAAATACTTACATACAATGGAAACCCTATGACACTATCAGCTGACTTTTGAGCAGAAATTTTGGAGACCAGAGGGAGTGGCACAATATATTCAAAATTTTGAAAGAAAAAAACCTACAAGCAAGAATAGTTCCCCTGGTAAGATTATTACCCCAAATTAAAAAGAGGCAGTTTCCTAGACAAACAAAAATTAAAGGAGTTCATCATCATTAATCCAGCCTTACAAGAAATGTTAAAGGGACCTCATTAAGTTGAAAAGAAAAGGCCATTAATTACAAGTAGAAAATTATGAACAGAAAAAAATTTGCTGGTAAAAGCAACATATACTAAAGATAGTGGATCAATCATTTATAAAGCTAATATAAAAGTTAAAAGACAAAAGCAGTAAAATCAAGTATATCTACAAAAACTAGCATGGGATACACAAAATGAAAACATGTAAAATATGACATCATATACATAAAAATGGAGGGGAGCATAAAATGTGAGAATATGCTCAAACTTAAGCAACCATTAAATAAATATAGATTTCTATATAGATATGATGTGCCCTATGAACCTCATAGTAACTATAAACCAAAAGTCTATAACAGATATACAAAAAATTAAAGAGAAAGAAATCCAAGCATAATATTCAAGAAAAACATCAAATCACGAGGAAAAAGATGAAGAAAAGAGAAAGGAACAGAGGAGAATTAGAAAACAATCAGAAAACAATTAGTGAAATGGCAATAAGCACATACAATAATTACTTTAAATGTAAAGGGACTAAATGCTCCAATCAAAAGATATAGGGTGACTGAATGAGTAAAAAAAAAAAAAAAAAAGCAAGAACCATATATATGCTGCTGACAAGAGATTCACTTCAGATCTAAAGACACAAACCCAATGAAAGTGAAAATATGGTAAAAGATAGTCTATAAATGGAAGAGAAAATTATATTATATCAGACAAAATAGACTTTAAAACAAAGATTGTAACAAGAGACAAATTACATAATGATAAAGGGATCAACCCAACAAGAGGATATAGCAATTGAAAATATCTATGCACCCAACATGAAAGCACTAAATATATAACAGCAAATATATAACAGCAATATATAAAGCAAATAATAACAGACATAAAGAGAGAAATTGACAGTAATACAATAATAGTAGGAGACTTTAACACTCCACTTACATCAGTGGATAAATCATCCAGACAGAAAATCAATAAAGCAACAGTGGCTTTGAATGATACATTAAACCAGATGGACTTAATAGATATATACAGAACATTCCATTCGAAAATAGCAGAATACATATTCTTTTCAAGTGCACATGGAATATTCTCCAGGATAGATCACATGTTAGGCCACAAAACAAGTCCAATAAATTTAAGACTGAAATCATATCAAGCATCTTTCCGACCACAATGGTATGAAACTAGAAATCAGTTATATATTTTTAAAAAGCTAGAAAAAAACCACAAATACATGGAAGCTAAACAACATCCTACTAAATGACCAGTAAGTCAATGAAGAAATCAAAGAGGAAATTTTAAAAATACCTTACGACAAATAGGGGTGCCTGGGTGGCTCAGTTCGTTAAGCATCCAACTCCAGTTCAGGTCATGATCTCACAGTTTGTGGGTTCAACCCCCGTGTTGGGCTCTGTGCTGACAGCTCAGAGACTGCAGCCCACTATAGATTCTGTGCATCTCTCTCTCTTGGCCACTCCCCTGCTTGTGCTCTGTTTCTCTCTATTTCTCTCTCTCTCTCTCTCTCTGTCTCTCTCTCTCAAAAAAAAAAAAAAGTGAAAATAACCTTAAGACAAATGAAAATGAAAATGCATGATTCAAAATCTTTGGGACACAGCGAAAGCAATTCTGAGAGGGAAGCTTATAGATATAGGTCTACCTCAAGAAACAAGAAAAATCTCAGTCTAACCTCACACCTAAAGGAACTAGAAAAAGAACTAGCAAAGCTCAAAGTTAGTAGAAGGAAAGAAATAATAAAGATCAGAGTAAAAATAAATGAAATAAAGACTAAAAAGACAAAATCATTGGCCCAAAAACCTGGTTATTTGAAAAGATAAACAAAGTGATAAACTTTAGCCAGACTAATTGAGAAAAAAAGAGAAAGGACTCAAATACAACCAGATATGAAAGAGGAGAAATTATAACTAACAACATAGAAATACAAAGGATTATAAAAGTCTACTATGAAAAATTAGATGCCAGCAAATTGGATAACCTATAAGTGGATACATTCCTGGAAACATATAGTTTTCCAAAACCGAATTAGGAAGAAACAGAAAATCTGAACAGACCAAGTACTAGAAATAAAATTAAATCAGTAAAAAAAAACCCTTCCCAATAAACAAAAGTCCAGGACCAGATAGGTTCACAGGTAAATACTACCAAACTTTTAAAGAAGAGTTAATATCTACATTTTCAAAACTACTCCAAAAAATAGAAAATGAAGAAATGCTTCCAAATTCATTCTATGAGGCCAGTATTACCCTGATAAGAAAATCAAAGACACTACAAAAAAAACAAGAAAAAAAAGTTACAAACCAATATCACTGATAAACACGGGAGGCAAAAACCCTCAACAAAATATTGGCAAACCAAATTTAAAACACATTAAGAGGATTAATCACCATAATCATGTGGATTTATTCCAGGAATGCAAGAATGGTTCAATATCCACAAATCAATCAATATGCTACATTAAATCTACAAAATGAAGTATAAAAATTATATGATCTTGATAGATGCAGAAAAAGTATTTGACAAAATTCAACACCCATCATGATAATAACTCTCAAAGTGGATATAGAGGGAACATGCCTTAACCTAATAAAGGTTATATATGACAAATCCACAGCTAACATCATATAGTCAATGGTGAAAACCTGAAAGCTTTTCCTCTAAGATCAGGAACAAGACAAGGATCTTGTTCTCACCAGTTCTATTTGACATAAACTGGAAGTCCTACCCATAGAAATCAGACAAGAAATAGAATAAAAGGTGTCCTATTTGGTAAGAAATATTCAAAACTGTCACTATTTGTAGAGGACATAATACTATATATAGACAACCCTAAAGACGCCACCAAAAAACTATTAGAATCAATAAGTGGGGGCACCTGAGTGTCTCAGTCAGTTAAGCATCAGACTTCAGCTCAGGTCATGATCTCATGGTTTGTGGGTTCCAGCCCTGTGTTAGGCTCTGTGCTGACAGCTCAGAGCCTGGAGCCTACTTCTGATTTTGTAATTCCCTCTCTCTCTTGCCCCTCCTCCACTCATGCTCTGTTTCTGTCTTTCTGTCTCTCTCTCAAAAATAAATAAATATTTTTTAAAAAAACTTTAAAAGAACTATTAAGTGATTTCAGTAAAGTTGCAAAATACAAAATTAACACATGGAAATCTGTTACATTTCTATACACTAAAAATGAACTAACAAAGAGAAATTAAGAACACATCAAAAAGAATAAAACATCTAGGAATAAACTTAACCAAGAAAGTGAAAGACTTGTACTGTGAAAACTTTAAAACATCGATAAAAGAATTTGAAGATGACACAAATAAATGGAAAGATATTCTACACTCATGGACTGGAAGAATTAATATTGTTAAGATGTCCATACTACCCAAAGTAATTTACATATTCAATGAAATCCATCTCAAAATACCAATAGTAATTTTCTCAGAACTAGAAGAAATCATCCTAAAATTTGTAAGGAACAACAAATGACTTCAAATAGCCAAAGCAATCTTGAAGAAGAAGAATGAAGCTGGAGGTATCAAAATCTAGATTCCAGAGCATATTATAAAGGTATAGTGACCAAAACAGTATCGTACTGGCACAAAAATAAACACAGAAATCAATGGAATAGAACAGATAGCCCAGAAATAAACCTACACTTAACATGGTCCATTAATGTGCAACAAAGGAGGCAAGAATATACAATGAAGAGAAAATAGTCCCTTCAATACATGGTGTTAGGAAAAACTGAACAGCTACATGCAAAACAATGAAACTGGACCACTTTCTAACACCATATACAAAAATAAAGTAAAAATGGATTAAAGGCCTACACGTGAGACCTGAAACCATAAACTGCTGAAAGAAAACCTAGGTAAATTCTTGGACATTGGCCTTAGACATATATTTCTGGATCAGTCTCCTCAGGCGAGGGAAACAAAAACAAAAAATTAAACAATTGGGACTACCTCAAACTAAAAAGCTTTTGCACAGTGAAAGAAAACATCAACAAAATAAAAGACAACCTACTCAATGGGAGAAGATGTTTTCAAATGATATATCTGATAAGAGGTAATATCCAAAGTATATAAAGAACTCTTACAACTCAATAGGAAACAATTGATTAAAAAAGGGTAGAGAACCTCAAAAGACATTTTTTTCCAAAGAAGATATATAGATTGCCAACAGATGCATAAGACACATGAGAAGATGGTCAATATCATCAAAGAGAAATGTAAATCAAAACCACAATTAGGGAGGGAGGGGGCAAGATGGCGGAGAAGTAAGGAGCTCCGTACTTGCACTCGCGCCCATACATCACACGGAAAAGATATGAAGCCATCGGAAACCTTACAAACCCTGAGAGATTTGGAGGAAAAGGACACAGAATCCACTGAGAGAGCCTTCTAACATGAGTGCGAACCGGGGAAGATAAAATCGGGCGGGGATCTGAGACTCCAGGGTGGAGGCGATCCCCCTATACCCTCTACGGGGAGTGAGAGGGGAAAAAGAGAGAGTCCAAAACAGAATAACCTCCGATCCGGGGGGAAAAACCTCCGCTCAGGGCATAGAAAGACCGTACTTGCCAAATATCTGCACGCCAGGTCCCCTCGCGCCAACTTGTCCCGGGGGGTGGGGGGGGAGCTGAGCGCACAGACTGCTTCTTTGTGTGGGCTCCTGGCAGGCTGGACTTCAGAGTAGTGGCGCGCCTACAGCCATTGTCCTCCCGGGCGGCATGGGCCCCAGAAAGAGCTGTGCGCACGGACACCGGGCGTCCGCGCCCTTGGCTGGCTGGGACTCTAGAAGGAAGGCAAAGAGCTAAAAACTGGGAAATTTGCCTGTGAGTTCGTGTTTTGGGTGACAAGCCATAGAGGGACCTGGATTTCCTCACTCCAGCGGGCTCGGCGCACCCGGCAGGCAAGCCTCTGCCCAAGCTCGCCAGCCGGACCCAGAGAAGGAAGCAGCGATTCTGACTCCATCCCCAGAGCTCGACAGGAGGCCTGGAATTGCCCGAGGGGGTTGCCTGGGAAGCTGTGTCTAAGGCAATTTCAGCGGGGCACGCAGACTGGGATTTGGAGATTGGAACTGGCCTGGGTTGAAGAGTGCAACCAATTTTGGCTGCGCCCCCGGCACAGGGAGTTTACATGCCCAAAAAAGCGAGGTGCAGCTCTTGGTTCTAGAAGGGACTGGAGCACCGCCACTCTCCTTCCCACAACCGCCGAGGCAGAACTCCCGCCTGAGGTATTGGATCACGCCACGCCCATCCCTGCCTGAGAGGTGCCCTCCTCCCTTTTTTTTTTTTCCTTTTTTTCTTCTTCTTTCTCTTGTCTCTTTTTTCCCCAGAACACTGACCTAATTAACTCTGGTCACCAGCTTGCTTAAATAATCACAACGAGTCCATTCTGTAGATGTAAATTCCAAACCTACCGACATTTTCATCTCTTTCTCTCAGGAGTAATTAGACTATATATAGTTTCTCTGGATAATACCAGCACCCTTCTCTCACCTATCCAACCATATTCCACCCTTTACTTCTTTGAAAAAAGCTTCTTATCCCTTCTGTCTGTTCATTCTATTTCCAATTTTGCCTCATCCCAGCCCTGGCTTCTCTCTCTTTCTCTGTGCTCTTCAACCAGCACTGAATACACACGGCTATTTAACTGCAGCTGGGAAATCCGGTTATATGCCTTAAACCATTCTTTGTCCATCGGTTTTCTTCTTTTTTCCTTTTTGACCCTTTTACGTATTCTGTACTCCTTATTATTTGCCCTCCCTCCTCCGTCTTTTCTCTTAACTTTTTCGTTTTCCCTCTCGCTTTGCATGTTAGTTGAATTAGCCTGTGCGTTTGTGTGCCCCTGCTCCCTGTGTGTTTGTCTGTCTGTTTTCTTTTCCAGGGCTACCTCAAGAAACAAGCCAGAGTACACAACGTGGAGAGTCCCAAATATCACTACGAATAGGAAAATAAAATAACCAAGGTCCCAACAAGAGAGACCAAGAGATACCATTCAAAAAACACTCTCTGAAAGGATAGGCCCTGGACAGTCAAAGAGTCTTGGATATAGCAGCGCTCATAGATACAGAGAGCATTAACAGGTCTTTAAAACCAACAAGAACCGGAAAGCTAACTAAAATGATGAAACAAAAGAGCTCTCCTCCAAAGAAACTCCAAGAAGAAATGACAGCTAATGAACTGCTCAAAACAGATATCAGCAGCATAACTGAACAAGATTTTAGAATAATAATGGTAAAATTAATAGCTGGGCTTAAAAAAAACATAGGGGACATCAAAGAAACTATGGCTACAGACAGAATGGAAAATAAAAATAGGCAAGAAGAATTAAAAAATGCGATAAATGAGATCCATAATAAATTAGAGGCCTCCAATGCACGGATTGAAGAGGCAGAAAGGAGAATAAGTGATTTAGAAGACACCATGATAGAAAAACAAGAAGCTGACAAAAAAAGAGACAAACTGATCCAGGAACAGGAAAGAAGAATTCGAGAGCTCAGCGATACGGTCAAACGCAACAATATCCGTATCATAGGAATCCCAGAAGAGGAAGAGAGAGGGAAAGGTGCTGAAGGAGTCCTGGAACAAATTATAGCAGAGAACTTCCCCGACCTGGGGAAGGAAGTAAATGTGGAAGTACAAGAGGCTCAGAGGACTCCCCTCAGACGTAACCTGAATCGATCTTCTGCACGACATATCATAGTGAAAATGGCCAAATACAAGGACAAAGAGAGAATTTTGAAAGCAGCTAGGGAGAAAAGGGCCCTAACATACAAAGGGAAACCTATCAGAGTGGTGACAGACCTATCTACTGAAACTTGGCAGGCTAGAAAGGAATGGCAGGAAATCTTCAATGTGATGAACAGTAAAAATATGCAGCCAAGAATCCTCTATCCAGCAAGCCTGTCATTCAAAATAGAAGGAGAGATAAAAACCTTTCCAAATAAACAGAAATTGAAAGAATTTGTCACCACGAAGCCAGCCCTACAAGAAATCCTGAGGGGGATGCTCTGAAGGAAAGGTTGCAAGGAACAAAGATACCAGAGACACCACCACAAACATGAACCCTACAAAAGATACAAAGACTCTAAACCCACATATTTCAATAATAACACTGAATGTAAATGGGCTGAATGCTCCAATCAAAAGACATAGGGTAGCAGAATGGATTAAAAAACAAAATCCATCAATATGCTGTCTACAAGAAACTCATTTTAGACGGGAAGATACCTTCAGATTAAAAGTAAGGGGATGGAGAAATATATATCATGCTACAGGAAATCAAAAGAAAGCCGGAGTAGCGATACTTATATCAGACAAACTGGACTTTAAATTAAAGACAATCACAAGAGATGAAGAAGGGCACTACATAATAATTACAGGGTCCATCCATCAGGAAGAACTAACAATCATAAATGTCTACGCACCGAATATGGGAGCACCTAAATATCTAAAACAATTAATCACAAACAGAAACAAGCTTATAGATAAGAATGTGCTAATAGCAGGGGACTTTAATACTCCGCTTACAGCAATGGATAGGTCAACCAGACAGAAAATCACTAAAGAAATAATGGACTTGAAAGACACATTGGACCAGATGGATCTGACGGATATATTTAGAACTTTACATCCTGAGGCCAGGGAATTTACTTTCTTCTCAAGTGCGCATGGCACATTCTCCAAGATAGATCACATACTGGGACATAAAGCAGCCCTCAATAAATATAAAAGAATAGAGATCATACCATGCACACTGTCAGATCACAATGCTTTGAAACTTGAAATCAATTACAGGAAGAAGTCTGGAAAACCGCCAAAAACATGGAGGTTAAAGAACACCCTTCTAAAGAATGAATGGGCCAATCAGGCAATTAGAGAGGAAATTAAAAAATATATGGAAACAAATGAAAATGAAAACACAACAATTCAAAATCTATGGGATGCGGCCAAGGCAGTCCTAAGAGGAAAGTACATTGCTCTCCAGGCCTATTTCAAGAGATTAGAAAAAGCACAAGTCCAAAATCTAACAGCTCACCTAAAGGAGCTAGAGGCAGAGCAACAAGAACGCCCTAAACCCAGTAGAAGAAGAGAAATAGTAAAAATTAGAGCAGAAATAAACAACATAGAGACCAAAGAAACAATTGAACAGATCAATGAAACCAAGAGTTGGTTTTTTGAAAAAGTAAACAAAATTGACAAACCTCTAGCCAGGCTTATCAAAAAGAAAAGAGAGAGCACCCAAATAGACAAAATTATGAATGAAAATGGACTTATTACAACCAACCCCTCAGAAATACAAGCAATTATCAGGGAATACTATGAAAAATTATATGCCAACAAATTGGACAACTTAGAAGAAATGGACAAATTCCTAAACACACACTCACTACCAAAATTCACACGGGAAGAAATAGAAAACCTGAACAGACCCATAACGAGTGAAGAAATCGAATCAGTGATCAAAAATCTCCCAACAAATAAGAGCCCTGGACCTGATGGTTTCCCTGGGGAATTCTACCAGACATTTAAAACAGAATTAATCCCAATTCTTCTCAAGCTATTCCAAAAAATAGAAGTCGAAGGAAAACTCCCGGACTCATTTTATGAAGCCAGCATCACTCTGATTCCCAAGCCAGACAGAGATCCAGCAAAAAAAGAGAACTATAGGCCAATATCCTTGATGAATACGGATGCAAAAATTCTCAACAAGATCCTTGCAAATCGAATCCAGCAGCATATCAAAAGAATCATCCACCAAGATCAAGTGGGATTCATTCCTGGGTTACAGGGCTGGTTCAACATTCGCAAATCAATCAATGTGATCCATCATATCAATAAAAGAAAAGATAAAAACCATATGATCCTGTCAATAGATGCAGAAAAAGCATTTGACAAAATACAGCATCCCTTCTTAATAAAGACTCTCGAGAAAGTTGGGATAGAAGGAACCTACTTAAACATCATCAAAGCCATCTATGAGAAGCCTTCAGCTAACATCATCCTCAACGGGGAAAAACTGAGAGCTTTCCCCCTGAGATCAGGAACACGACAGGGATGTCCACTCTCACCACTGTTGTTTAACATAGTGCTGGAAGTCCTAGCATCAGCCATCAGACAACAAAAGGAAATCAAAGGCATCAGAATTGGCAAAGAGGAAGTCAAACTTTCACTCTTCGCAGATGACATGATACTCTACATAGAAAACCCGACAGACTCCACCAGAAGCCTACTAGAACTGATCCAAGAATTCAGCCAAGTTGCAGGGTACAAAATCAACGTACAGAAATCGGTTGCATTTTTATACACCAATAATGAAGCAACAGAAAGAGAAATCAAGAAACTGATCCCATTCACAATTGCACAAAAAACCATAAAATACCTCGGAATAAACCTAACCAAGGATACAAGAGATCTGTATGATGAAAACTATAGAAAACTTATGAAGGAAATTGAAGAAGACACAAAGAAATGGAAAAACATTCCATGCTCATGGATAGGAAGAATAAATATAGTTAAGATGTCATTACTACCTAAAGCACTCTACACATTCAATGCAATTCCAATCAAAATTGCACCAGCATACTTCTCAAAACTAGAACAAACTATCCTAAAATTTGTATGGAACCACAAAAGACCCCGAATAGCCAAAGTAATACTGAAAAATAAAACCAAAACGGGAGGTATCACCATCCCAGACTTTAGCCTCTACTACAAAGCTGTCATCATCAAGACAGTATGGTATTGGCACAAAAACAGACACATAGACCAATGGAACAGAATCGAGAACTCAGAAGTGGACCCAAAAGTATACAGCCAACTAATCTTTGACAAAGCAGGAAATATCCAATGGAAAAAAGACAGCCTTTTTAACAGATGGTGTTGGGAGAACTGGACAGCAACATGCAGAAGAATGAAACTAGATCATTTTCTCGCACCGTGCACAAAAATAAACTCAAAATGGATAAAGGACCTGAACGTGAGACAGGAAACTATCCACACCCTAGAGGAGAAAGCAGGATACAACCTCCTTGACCTACATTGCAGCAACTTCTTACTTGACACATCCCCAAAAGCAAAAGAATCAAGAGCAAAAATAAACTATTGGGACCTCATCAAGATTAAAAGCTTCTGCATGGCAAAGGAAACAACCCACAAAACTAATAGGCAACCAACGGAATGGGAAAAGATAGTTGCAAATGATATATCAGATAAAGGGTTAATATCCAGAATCTATAAGGAACTCACCAAACTACACGCCTGAAAAACCAACAACCCAGTGAAGAAATGGGCAGAAGACATGAACAGACACTTCTCCAAAGAGGACATCCAGATGGCCAACAGACACATGAAACGATGCTCAGCATCCCTCCTCACCAGGGAAATCCAAATCAAAACCACACTGAGATACCACCTCATGCTAGTCAGAGTGGCTAAAATGAGCCAATCAGAGAACTCTAGATGCTGGCGAGGAAGTGGAGAAATGGGCACCCTCCTACACTGTTGGTGGGAATGCAAACTGGTGCAACCTCTGGAAAACAGTGTGGAGGTTCCTCAAAAAATTAACAATAGAACTCCCCTATGACCTAGCAATAGCACTGCTAGGAATTTACCCAAGGGATACAGAAATGACGATGCATAGGAGCACATGTACCCCAATGTTCATAGCAGCACTCTCAACAATAGCTAAAACATGGAAAGAGCCTAAGTGTCCATCAACGGACGAATGGATCAAGAAGATGTGGTTTATCTATACCATGGAATACTACATGGCAATGAGAAACAATGAAATCTGGCCATGTGTTGCAACGTGGATGGACCTTGAGGGGGTTATGCTGAGCGAAATAAGTCAGGCAGAGAAGGACAAATATCATATGTTTGCACGAATAGGAGGATTAGGAGGAACTTAATGGAGGAACAAGGGGGAGAAGAAGGGGGGAAATGGGGGAAAGGGAGAGAGGCAAACCATGAGAGACTCTTGAATGCTGACAAAAACTGAGGACTGATGGATGTTGGGGGGGGGGGGAATGGGCATGGAGGAGGGCACTTGTGGGGATGAGCACTGAGTGTTATGTGGAAACTAATTTGACAATAAACTATTTGTAAAAAAACAAACAAACAAAAAAACCCAACACAATTAGGTATCACTTCACCTAGTCAGAATGGCCAATAACAGAAAGATAAGAAATAATAAGTGTTGGTGAGGATGTGGAAAAAAGGGAACCCTTGTGCACTGTTGGTGGGAATGTAAACTGGTGTATCTGCTATGGAAAATGGTATGGAGGTTTCTGAAAAAAATTAAAAACAGAAATGCCATAGGGCCCAGTAATTCCATTTCAGGGCATTTACCTAAAGGAAACAAAAACACTAATTTGAAAAGGTGTATGTATCCCTATATTTATTGCAGCATAATTTATGATAGTCAAGATATGGAAGCAACCTAAGTGTGTATCAATATATGAATGGATAAAGAAGATGATAGTATACATATACAACAGGATATCACTCAGCCATAAAAAGAATGAAAGTTTGCCACTTACAACATGGATGCCTAGAGAGTGGTGCTAAATGAAATAAGATAAAGACAAATGCCATTTTATTTCACTTATATGTAGAACTTAAAAAAACAAACACATGAACAAAAAAAACAGAACCATAATCATAAATACAGAGAGTAAACTGGTGGTTGCCAGACTGTGGGGGAATAGGCAAAATAGGTAAAAGGAATTAAGTGGTACAAACTTCCAATTATAAAATAAATAAGCGACAGGAATGAAAAGTACAGTATAAAGGAATGTGGTCAATAAGATTGTAACAACTCTGTATGGTGACAGATAGTAACTACACTGGTGAACACTAAATAATGTATATAATGTTGAATCATTATGTTCTACAACTAAAACTAATATTGTATGTCAACTTTACTTCAATTTAAAATTTAAAAGATTCTATAAAGAGTAACAAAAAAATCTCTTTTCTATTTCTATTTTGTCTGATACTGCCACCCCCAGTTTTGCATTTTCCAGATTTTTTTGTCCTTAACTTTATTTCTATCTTTACCTTTTTACTTCAGGTGTATCTCATATGAATACTGAATACTTTGAATATGCTTTGTGACCCAATCTTAAAATACTTGTTTAGGGCGCCTGGGTGGCTTAGTCGGTTAAGCGTCCGACTTTCGCTTAGGTCACGATCTCGCGGTTCGTGGGTTCGAGCCCCGCGTCGGGCTCTGTGCTGACTGCCAGCTCGGAGCCTGGAGCCTGTTTCAGTCTGTGACTCCCTCTCTCTCTGACCCTCCCCTGCTCACGCTGTCTCTCTCTCTCTCTCCTAGAAATAAATTAAAAAAATATATTTAAAAAAAAAAGTTTTGAAAATACTTGTTTAATGGTGGAGTTTAACCAAGATTTATTGTAATAACTGGTAATATTTGGTTTAACTTTTGTCATCTTATTTTGTAATTTTTATGTTTTATGTTTCTTTTTATAGTTTTATAGCTTTATCGCTTTTATAGCTTTGTCATATTGTTCAGATTTTGTGAAATGATTTTTACATTTAGATTATAATAATTAATTTTTATATTTGTGTTATATTTCCAAACCATATTGGCAATAATGAAGTCATTCCACTTGCTCAAATATTAATTGATCACTATGTATCGTGTAGGAAGAGTGAAATCCGTGCTAAACAAAACAGACATGGTCCTTGTTTTTGGGGAACTTTTCTTCCTGGAAGGCAAAAAGCAGCCCTGGGCAAATATTCAGGAAAAGGTTTGGCCAGTGGTAATTGCTACTAGAGAATTAAAGAGGGGTATCTACTTTAAATTGAGAAGGTGGGCCATTCACTCTAAGGAGCTGAAACCCATTTGATGAGAAAGAGCCAGTAACATAAAGATAAAATATGATCCTCCTGATACTGGGGAGAGGAAAGAAAACCTCAGTGCAAAGATCCTGAAGTCGGAAAGAGGTGGTGAGCTTTAAAAACTGAAAGAAGCTGGATTATATTAAGTGAGAAAGTGATAAAAAGTGGCAGTTACCAGATAAATATAATTTCATAAATCAAATAAGGAGGGTAGATTTTAAGTATAAGGCAAAGTCACTGGAGAGTTTTAAACTGTGGATTTTGTTTCTCTTTCTGTTTTTGTTGTGGGGCAGGAGTAACATGATCTGATTTTCTATTGTAAAAGATCCCTCTGCTGCTGTATAGAAATCCACTCTAGAAGAAACAAGAGGATCCCCAGGTCAGGTCATGGAGATGGAGAGGTCACCAGATTTGGGACATGTTTTGGTTATTGAGATCACTGGATTTGCTGATGGAATGCATTTGGGGTAGAGGGTAGAAGGTGTAAGGACAAGAGCAAGCACAGAATTAAATATAACACTTAAATTTTTATTTTCAGCAATTAAGTAGACAATGATGGTGTTTACTAAAATGCAAATGTCTGGGAGAGGGGCAGTTTGATAGATGGTGGAAGATTTACAAGTTCTATTTTGACTAATTAAAATGCCAATTAGCTGTCTATGCAGTGATATCTAGTAGTCACTTGGGCTTACAAGTTTAAAGTCCTGGGGAGAATTCAAAGCAGCATTTGAGATAAGGTTCATTGTGTGTAACTGAAGAGAAAAACTGCCGAGGAAATCATGGGGCACCCCAATAGCAGGAGGTTATACAATTCTTTTTGTAGGATATAATATAAATTCCAAATTTCTGGTCTACTGGTCAATCTTTTTTACCTTTCTAGGACTGAAATATCTTTTTTTTTAAACTTTCAATTTATATGTCTTTGTTTACTCAAAGGGAAAGGGAATTTAGAAGAGTTTTAAATACATAGTTTCAAATAATCAAAAGGCAGTTGTGTAAGTGTTAATTGTTCAGATTTAGGAAGTCATTTGAATGATTGCTATCCATACAATAACTGTACTAAGTTGAAAGTTTCTTGAAGAAACAGGTTTTTTGTCCTTTACTCACAAAAATGCCTCCCATGGACTTTATATCAAGAGGCTCAAGGTAACTCTGTTGAATATGTGAATGAAGGGCTCAGCGCATAAATCTTCAAACTTCTTGGTGTCAAGTTCTGCTACTGTTAAATCCTTCAACAGAAAATACAGGGGAGCCTGGGTGGCTTAGTCGGTTGAGCATCTGACTTTCACTTAGGTCATGATCTCGTGGTTCGTGGGTTCGAGCCCCGCGTCAGGCTCTGTGCTGACTGTCAGCTCAGAGCCTGGAGCCTATTTCAGAGTCTGTATCTCCCTCTCTCTGACCCTCCCCTGCTCACGCTGTCTCCCTCTCTCTCTCTCCTAGAAATAAATAAAAATATTAAAAAAAAAAAAAAACAACAGAAAATCCGAAGACAAGAAGGTCTTCAGAGCATAGTGATCTGATTTCACCACTACTAGTTGAGTGACCATGAGCTACTTATTTAACTTTTCTTCTTTAATAAGACAGTAATAATGGTTTAATACTACTATTAATATTAGTAATGTTTAAGACACTAATAATAAAAATAATAGAAGCAGTAATAATCATCTTTCTGCTTTGATGAAAGCTTGAATGCAACAATGTCTATAAAGCATTTAGCACAGTGCCTGGCATAAAGTAGAAGTTAATAGGTAGTGATTCCCAGAGCTCTGCCCTGGGCCCCAGCTCTGGTGGCAGAAGCCCTGAGGTCCCAGGTGACTAGAGTAGAGTGAGTTGAGAAGAGGGCTGGTGATGTGGTCAAAGAGGGAGCAGGGCCCAGATTCTGTGGTGCCTTGTAAACCAGAGAGTCAGGAATGTGGATTTTACTCTTAGTGAGAGAAGAAGCCATTAGAGAGTTTTGAGCAGATAAGTGAAATAATTTGGTTTATAGTCAGGAATAGTTTTGTTTACATTTATAGCCATAGCTTACCAAACAGTGCCCAACACAGGTAGGTATTTAATAAACATATCTAAATATCTGTAGTAACATGACATGCTAATTGACACCAACTTCACTTCTTATGTTCTTGGCCATTGTTCATAGAAATTCCAATGCTGCATGGTTAAAGGTCGTGTTAATAAGGTATTCTCATTACCATTCCCTGCGAGTGTCTCCACTCCCTCTCTACTATGCATCAAACATAAAATATACTACTTAGTTGAAGCTTAAAATTTCTATCAAATAAAATATTTCCCAATAGAAATGGCCATTTTTTAGAGAATTATCAGTATTTTGGTGTTACCTAATTTGTTTCTTAGCAAAACTTTTCCTCATTAAGTTTTCCTCAAGCAAAGATCTGAACATTTCTTATTGAACATCATCCTTCGGAATAACAAAAGGGAAAAGAAAACACCTATTAATCTATTTGGGTGTTACTGAAGCTCACATGAGAAGTAATTATCCCATTTACCACACTTGTAAAACTCCATCTGGAAAACTACATGCAATTTTTGGTTGTGTGTGAGGGGGTACATATATACGTATGTGTGTATACACACATACACACACAAAGACATAGATTGCTAATATGGAAAGAATCCAAAGGTTATTAATAGTGACAAAAGACTTGGTAAACATACCATTAAAGAGATTCTAAGAGAATGAGGCATGAACTCCCAACAGATCAGATAACCGATGGGGGCAGAAAGGATTTTAAAATACCATGTGGGAAAGAAATCTTCTAAAAGGAAATAGAGCTATTTTTTCTCAGTCTAGACATTTATATTAATAGTTTAAAGGGAAGGAAAATTAAATTATGAACCATGTGAAACACATTATGCCTAATATATTCAATCAGAAAATGTAGCGGAAATGGGAAAAAGGGTAAGGTAACACTGAAGGACTCAGGATTTTGCCATGGTCCTTTTAAATATCTCAGGCAAGGGCTTCTAAATCCAACAGAAATCTTTCTAAACTAAATGCTGAGCAGGTGCTGCTGCACATAATTGGCACAAATGGATCGAATGCCTATCTATTTACTTAAAAAACTTTATGTTTATCCTTCCATGCCCAAATACAGGAGAAAAAAGAACAAACATATGATGACCCCATTTTTATATCCACTGAGGAGCTATTGTTTGGGGAAGGAGAGAGAATGTGTATACAAATACCAAATAAAAGTTAGAGAAGTTGGGGGAGGGAGGACTTGTTGAATATGGAAGAAGCCAACCTCAAGGTTCTGAATTTGAATCCTAGTAACAGTACTGCTTGGAATCACCTCTTTAAAATCCTGCCCCAGTAGGTATCATCAATGGGAGAATCCACGTGTCCTATGGGTGTGTCTTCAACACCCTTAACATTTAAATGATGAGCAAACATGTAGTCAATGATCTTGCTGTAAAATATTAAGATAACTATAGGCCTTTTCTTCTTAGCCTTTTGTCTTGGTGGTTTAGTGCCAAGAAGCTGGTGGGTCAGGGTGGGCAAAGCTGATATCCAGATTTACCAGCCAGGCCTTCAGCTTCCTTTCCAACTCTTGTTCTCCTTCCATCATAGTCTTTTATGATTTCTCCCCAAACTCTATCTGCCTGGGAATACTCACTGCACTCCAAGCATGCCCTTATCCTCTCCTCATTCTCTGCCAGTGCCAATGGCGTCTCTACCCACACATGCTCCTGTCCTCCCCAATCTCTTTATGTCTTAGTCATCTACAAAAGCCCTGCTGAGGGGCGCCTGGGTGGCTTAGTCGGTTAAGCGTCCGACTTTCGCTTAGGTCATGATCTCGCGGTTCGTGGGTTCGAGCCCCGCGTCAGGCTCTGTGCTGACTGCCAGCTCAGAACCTGGAGCCTGTTTCAGAGTCTGTGATCCCTCTCTCTCTGACCCTCCCCTGCTCATGCTGTCTCTCTCTCTTTCTCCTAGAAATAAATAAAACATTAAAAAAAATTAAAAAAAAAAAAAAAAAAAAAAAGCCCTGCTGAGACCCTACCTCTTCCATGAGTCATCTAATCTCACCTTCCCCTAATTTTCCCTCGTCTTGTCTTTATACCTCAAACCTGGGCTGTAATGTTTATTATTCCCTGCCCACTAGCTTATAAATTCCTAAAGGTCAATTACTATATTTTATTCCCTGTTATATTTTCACACTGCCTAACAAAGTGCCTTGAACAAAGTAGTTATTGTTTTAATTTATAAATTTCCTTGTTTCTTTTTTTCAAGGATTTTATGTAGTTGTTGTTACACTCCATCTATGTATGTTTTCCCGCAAAGGCTATTAAAAGTTTTTCATGAGTACTTTTAGTTATAGTATCTAAACCTATTGTTAAACCATATTTCACTTAATCATTTTCTACTTGTTGGACATTTAGGATGGTTACCAATTTTTTTTTCCAATTAAAATAATTCAGCACTGAATACTTCTAAGCAAAAAGACTTGTCTACCTATCTTTTTAGAATATAGTGTTTAAGGGGTATTTAAACTAGTTTTGCTATAAATAATCTAGTTTGTTCTTTTAAATGAATACCAGTATTTTTTGTTTTCCTCAGCCCTGCTGAGATAATTTCCTGTCTGTTGAATCTCTGGTGCCCTGTTGACATCTCTTATATTCTCGGCATTTTATACTGTCCAGTTCATTTACTCAATCCCTTTCTCTGGCTGTCTGGATGCATTCTGACAGATGCTTTCTAATGAATCTGGACACATTCCACATTCTCTAGTCACTACTTCTTAATTGATAGGATTTGGAGAAGACTTTCAAATGGTTCAGTCTTATGGTAAAATTTACAAATAGTTTTACTTATTTTATTGAAAAATCTTATCTTTTCAAAGTTTCAAGCATTTTAAAGCAATTTCACATGCATTACCTTATGCATTCATATAGAAAAATAATAAGCAAATAGTATTAGCACTTTACAGATAGGGAATCTGAGACTAGGAAAAGCCAAGAAAAAACTGTATTAGTTTCTTACTACTGTTGTAACAAATTACCACCAACCTAGCTGCTTTACCTAAACTTATTATATTATAATTCTAGAGGTCTCAGTGGGCTAAAATCAAGGTGTGGTAAGGCTATATTCCTTTCTGGAGACTCAGAGAAGAATCTGTTTCCTAGTCTGTCCTAACTTCTAGATGATACCCACCCACATTCCTTGGTTTTAGGCCTCTTCCTTGACCTTCAAAGCCAGAAATAGCAGTCTGAGTCTTGCTCATATCAAATTACTCTGACATTGACTCTCCTGATTTCTCTTTCTTACTTAGGGCATTGGGCTTACGAAGATAATACAGAACGACCTCTTAAGATCCTTAACCCTAATCACATCTACAAGATCAGGTTTTTTGAAATTTTTGTTTGTTTGTTTTTTGTTGTAATGTTACAGGTTTGAGGATTTGATTGTACACATCTTTGAAGGGCTATTATTCTGGCTAACACAATTATTCACAATAGAAGTAAAAGCAATAGAAGTAATATAATGTTGCTTCACCACATTAAGCAAAGTGATTTTGAGATCCCTATAATTTAATGACCACAAAAGCTACAATGCATATACCTGCTTAGAAAAATCATTCTTATGTAGGTGTGTATTTGTGAAACAAGTGTAGGTTTCATTTGCCATATATTAATTTATTTGCCCAAGCTGAAATTTATATTTATTCAATTTGGATAACTGCTTTTCCTATTGTATGGTAAATCTGAAACTGCTGTGTCTCTAAATGTACCCAATAAAGGATTTTTAAAAATTACATCCTAATTGTAAAAACATGCTTACTGCTCACACGTTGGTGTGGACTAATTAGTGTAATTAGTCTTGTGTATATAACCATTGCCCAAAATGTCCCCGACAGCTAAAAAGCAACCAGCCACATAATGTCTTATGGACAACTTTGTATGCAAGGGCCAGGCAACTGGTGATTTACATTTTTGTATGGTTGTCAGAAAAACAAACAAAAATCTGGCACCTCAGATTTCACATTCTGAAAATGAAGATAAATTACAATACATTTCTTTATTAACTTAACTTTCACCTATGAATTTATTTGATGGGCTATTTGGATAAATATAAAGTTACTTCTTATCCAGAGTGAATATCCCTATGGTTAAATGATAAATGGAAATCATTACATCACTTGTTGTATATCAGGGTCTCTTACTCTGGGTATTTTTTTCAAAATATCTGTTCTTATCTTTTTTATATGAATTCTTGGAAATGTGGCTGAACAGGGAGTCACTCTTGGTGAGGGCCTCATGAAGTAGGGGGTTACAGTTGCTATATAATTTCATCTTGAAGGCTCAAACTACCAGGTCATAGTAGATGAGAAAGCCAAAAGTAAGTATGATGGATAAAGCCTTAAATATAAATTAACATGAATGATAATTATAAATAATAATAAGTCTTCATATTAAATCTATTGATTTAAGTGTTTTAATATATCAAACTTTAATGAAAAATCTTTTCTTATAAGGGCCCTTATCCTTTCCTTTAAAAATAATATCTATTAAAACTAACTTAAGATTCACATAATTATTGTTGTATTTATGAGGAAATCAAATGCTTAACTAACTTAACAAAATTAGTCATAAATAATGAAATATTTATAGAGTTTCTTCTGTTAAAAAGTTTTAAAGGTATATTCTCTTTAGGAATTTCTTTCAATGAACATAGGGAATTTTGGTTGTTCTAAAAAATGGTTTACAGTTTAATAACTAAATATAAAAATATTTATTTTTTTACTTAATGGAATATCAGAGGAGAATTGTTGTCAAATATATACATACCTGGTTCAAAGAATATATAGTAATAAAGGATATACATGCTACTAAATAAGATATTTTGATATTTGGAACAGGTGGACCTTTCAAAAAAAGGTTCCTAATTATTCCTATACTGTTGAAATTATTTTAATTTTGCATCTCAGCAGATATATTTGTATGCTGGAAACAGGTGTTCATCAAAAGACAGTGATAAAGAGACATTGCAGTCGGGGCTTGGAGCCTAGCCCGCATGGTGTGATGACAGATAAATTAGAAAAATCCTGCTAAACATCGCTACACTTCAGAAGGAGATTACACCTTTTTAAAAAGGCAAAACATGTGGTTCAATTACTTATTGTCTTGGCATGTGGTTATGATGAAAGACGGAGTCTTAAACATCAATAGAGCTAAACTAACATCCCAGATGGGCTTCGGGAAAAGGGACTCCTACAGCAATCCACCTGCACAAAAAGCAACTGGGAGAAAAATTAAAGAAAAACTTTCCTTCCCCTCCCCTACTTAATTTGTTTCTTTATATTAAATAGCCATTTAATGAATAACATAAGCTATGGGGGGAAACTAAAAGCAAAGAACTTTTATTTCAATGTATTTTCTGGGTGATCCAGCAGATGAGGCATGTTTTCTGGATTTCTGCAGAATGCTGTTCATTTCTTACATGAGTCCTGAGGGTTTCCTTCCTGGGGAAGGAAAGGCAAGTAGATCTGCACAATGCATAGAACTATACAGACAACATGCTGTGTGACCATAGGTAAATCATAAAACTTCTCTGGGCCTCATTTTCTGTATTTGCAAAACTATGGAATTATGATTCCTTTTGGTCTTATGCTGCAACAATCTGAACATAATCTTTACTTCAGCCATAATGCATTGAAAGCAAATGCCACTGAGAGACATATAACATGGAGAGAAACTCAGTGAGAACCAGCATTTCTCCACAAACCATGTCTATATTCATACATGATGAGAGGACGGCAACAGTTCTTCATATGTATAATGCTATGACATAGAGTTTTCAAGAATTAGTAGTAGGGTACAAGGGTTAAGAGAAGGGAAATAAGGAAGGATAAAGAAGGAAGAAATTATGATCTATTAATCACATTTTATACTAATTTCGCATTGAATCCAACCAACAACTCTAGAAACAAAATAGCTATTACTTATTCATTGTATAAGAAGCTAAAATAATGACTGTCAACATCTACTGAGCCAGAATCATGCTAAGTACTTCTCTATACATTAGTTCACTTAAAATTTATACAAAGTATTTTAAGTAGGTTAAGAAATAATGCCCTTTCTTCACCACTGTACTCCTCCCAAATACCAAAATAATTGCTATCTTTTGAGCAAGACTTGATCATGTGTTCTGAACCATGTCAAGGGCTTTCCGAAGCTTTATTTCACTTAACCTTGCTGACAACCCTATAAACCAGCTGGTATTGTTGTCTCTATTTTAAAAATGAGGAAACTGAAGCTTAGAAACGCAGAATAATTTACCCCGGGTCAGTCAGAGCTGAGAAGACAATGTAAAAGCTTATAGTCACTGCAGTAAACTGCTGTTAAAGGCCCAAAGAGATTAGTTAATGTAAAGTCACAACATTAAATAGTAATCAACAGAGGTGGGTTTGAACCCTCATTTGTCTGACTCCCAAGTTTTCCTTTTTCAACTTTTCTGACCAGTGGCAGGACTGAATAGCATTCAACCATTTTTGATAAATTGTTTGGTGCCTGCTATGTTCAATATACTGTGCCAGGCTTGATGAGAGATCAAAAGAAGTAAGCCTCAATCTCCCTAATCCCATGAGATTTACTAGCAACTTGGGGAAATGCAACATACACTTAATAAAACATTTCAGAAAAGAAGTAAAAATATAGGGTGAAGAGCCAAAAGAATCAGTAGATGCAACGGTGCTGAAGAACATCAGAGAGGTAACTCATTTTGGGGAGGGACAGTGCAGACAAAGAATGAAGGAGTGTGAGGATGGGCAGGATTTCTGAAGATTGGGATGGAAGATGACCATTTAGCCAGAATGGTCCTGGAGGCTCCCTGGAGGCAAAGTCTGAGAACAGCAAATGAAAGTGCTAAGGGCGTTTTCTAACATGTAAGAGTTGGGGATTCGGTTGGAAAGGTACTTTGGGACCAAACTCTGAAAACAAAAACTGACTGACAAACATTCAGGGATTTTTAAAAAAAAATAGTTTACTGTCAAGTTGGTTTCCATATAACACCCAGTGCTCATCCCCACAAGTGCCCTCCTCCATGTCCATCTCCCTCCTTCCCCTCTCCCCCACCCTCATCAGCCCTCAGTTTGTTCTCAGCATTCAAGAGTCTCCCATGGTTTGCCTCCCTCCCTCTCACCAGCTATTTTTCCCCTTTCTCTCCCCCTGGTCCTCCGTTAAGTTCCTCCTAATCCACTTATACGTGCAAACATAAGGTATCTGTCTTCTGCCTGACTTATTTCGCTCAGCATAACACCCTCAAGTTCCATCCATGTTGCTACAAATGGCCAGATTTCATTCTTTTCATTGTCATGTAGTATTCCATTGTATAGATGAACCACATCTTCTTGATCCATTTGTCAGTTGATGGACACTTAGGCTCTTTCCATGTTTTGGCTATTGTTGAGAGTGCTGCTATGAACATTGGGGTACATGTGCCCCTATGCATCAGCACTCCTGTATCCCTTGGGTAAATTCCTAGCAGTGCTATTGCTGGGTCATAGGGGAGTTCTATTGCTAATTTTTTGAGGAATCTCCACACTGTTGTCCAGAGGGGCTGTACCAGTTTACATTCCCACCAACAGTGTATGAGGGTGCCCGTTTCTACACATCCTTGCCAGCAACTAGTCTCCTGATTTGTTCATTTTAGCCACTCTGAATGGTGTGAGGTGGTATCTCAGTGTGGTTTTGATTTGTATTTCCCTGATGATGAGGGACTCTGAGCATCGTTTCATGTGTCTGTTGGCCATCTGGATGTTTTCTTTGGAAAAATGTCTATTCATGTCTTCTGCCCATTTCTTCACTGGATTATTAGTTTTTCAGGTGTGGACTTTTGGTGAGTTCCTTATAGATTTTGGATACTAGCCCTTTATCTGATATGTCATTTGCAACTATCTTTTCCCATTCTGTCTGTTGCCTATTAGTTTTATTGATTGTTTCCTTTGCCACACAGAGCTTTTTATCTTGATGAGGCCCCAATAGTTCATATTTGCTCTTGATTCCCTTGCCTTTGGGGATGTGTCAAGTAAGAAATTGCTGCGATTGAGGTCAAAGAGGTTGTTTCCTGCTTTCTCCTCTAGGTTTTTTATAGTTTCCTTTCTCACATTCAGGTCCTTCATCCATTTAGGTTTATTTTTGTGCCTGGTGTGAGAAAATGATTTAGTTTCATTCTTCTGCATGTTGCTGTCCAGTTCTCCCATCACCATCTGTTAAAGAGGCTGTCTTTTTTCCATTGGATACTCTTTCCTGCTTTATCAAAGATTAGTTGGCTGTACGTTTGTGGGTCCAATTCTGAGTTCTCTATTCTATCCCATTGGTCTATGTGTCTGTTTTTGTGCCAATACCATACTGTCTTAATGATTACAGCTTTGTAGTAGAGGCTAAAGTCTGGAATGGTGATGCCTCCTGTTTTGGTTTTCTTCTTCAATATTACTTTGGCTATTTGGGGTCTTTTGTGGTTCCATACAAATTTTAGGATAGTTTGTTCTAGTTTTGAGAAGAATTCTGGTGCAATTTTGATTGGGATTGCTTCAAACATTCAGGACTTCTAAGCAACAGGGTGATATGATTTACCTCAGATGGTGAAGACTGTATCACAGTCATCCTGCCTTCGGGAAAAGGAATCTTGGGGAAAGAAAAGAATGGTTTCTCCTTGGTATAAAGATTAATAATAAGGATATCTTGATTCAGTTTTTTCAAGAAAAAAATTGGAAAATGCAGTATTAAGAGAGCAAAGAACAGCCACAATCCTACCATTTATAGACCATCATTATTAACTCTTTGATGAATTTTCATTTAATCATTCAACAGATATTTATTTTATTTTTGAAAGGTTACTTATTTATTTTAAGAGAGAAAAAGCAAGAGTACAAGCTGGGGAGAAGCAGAGACAGAGGGGCAGAGAGAATCCCAAGCAGGCCCCATGCTGTCAGTGCAGAGCCTGATGCAGGACTCGATCCCACGCATTGTGAGATCATCACCTGAGCCAACCAAAATCAAGAGCTAGATGCCCCAAGAACTATTTACTTGAGTATCTACTACCTGCTAGATACCACTCCAGATGCTGAATCTATAGCAGTGAAGAAAACAACCCAAATTTCCTGCCCTTAGTTAAGCTTCCACATAGATATTTCTTTCCAAGGTTGAGTTGATGGATGTGTGCTCTTTGTGTGTGATTTATTTAATCATTATACATGTGGAGAATTTCTAGCTGATTTTCATTGCATATAATATAATAAGCATTTTGTTATGCTTGCTTTTAAATTTGTTAAAATTATTTGGGGTTACTTAAACATTAAAATTAATGTTTAAAGTTATTAAAATTATTAAAGTTTTAGTGGCTTTGTTATTCAGTTTATAGATGACCAAAATCATATTTAGTTATTCCTTTTTTTTTAATATTTTATTTATTTTTGAGAGAGAGAGAGACAGCGTGAGCAGGGGAGGGTCAGAGAGAGAGGGAGACAGAATCTGAAGCAGGTTCCAGGCTCCGAGCTAGCTGTCAGCACAGAGCCGGATGCGGGGCTCGAACCCACCAACCGTGAGATCATGACCTGAGCTGAAGTCAGACGCTTAACCGACTGAGCCACCCAGGCGCCCTGGTATTTAGTTATTCTTACTAGAATAAGGACATGAAACTTGTGAGGCTAATGAAAGTTACAGACAGGCACATCAACTTTGGCACCTAATAATTTTAGGTGGTCACAGATCCTTTCAATTATGAACCTTAATTTGATCACTTCCCAGTTGTTAGACATCTGAATAATTAGTTTTTCACTATTATAACTAACACTTAATGAATATTCTTGCTTATAAAGCTTTGTCTACATTTCCAGTGCTATCATAAGGATGAATTCCTAGAAGTGAATATTCAGGGTAGAAAGGAATAAACTGGCTTTAGGGTTTCAAGACATCTTTTGCTGTTAGTGTGGAAAGTCTTCCACTCTTAGGCTTCTGTTAGTTTTACTTATGTATATGTAAGTTTTTGTTTAATAAAAAAATTCAGTGCTATTATCTGCACATAATGGTTCATGATTATTTTATCCTCACAGTGGATTTTTTTATTAATATAAACTGACCTCCTTTGTCCTACTGAATGCTTCTTGCCTTGAATTTTACATTTTCTAATATTAATATTGCCACCCCTGGATTTATTTTTATCTATTGCCACATCTGTTGATATGAGATGTTTTTGTTTGTTTGCTTGTTTGTTTTGTCTTTGAGGGTGACTTTTGAATACAGCAATGTCTGTTACTTGTTTTCATTTTGGTTTTAAAATTTACATTCAATGAAATAAGGTACAAACTTTAAGAACCTAGTTTTTTCTTTTTTTAAATTGAGCTTAAATTAATAAATGTATAATTCTATTTATAAGCTTTGCAGACTTTAGCAATCATTTCTAAAGGATTTTTGGTAATGCTCAATCACATTTACAGATTATTAAACACCTTCAAACATTTAAACTGTATTTACATACTTAAATATATATTTATATATTTGGTTTCTTTTTTAAGTAATTCACTTGCCTGAATTAACAAAACTAACTTTCCTACGTACATAAATAAAAATCCATTGTTTACTTTTATAAATATAATTATTTTGGTTGCTGACATTGTGCTTAAACTTTAGTTAGATTTCAACTTAAAAATATAAATCTAAATCACTTACTCAATTTAACATCAAATTAATATTTTAAAATGGAGTTACAGGGCTGTAATAGACTAAAATCAATTGATTTTGAATAGATTTTAATAGACCAAGTTAATTTCAACATTTTAAGTACATAAGATACTAAATATATGCATATAACTCCTGACACAAAAAAATGTATATATTCTGGTTTTGATTCTTTTTGCCATTTCATACTTAGTTTTACATTTTCCTGGGGTTGAAACATGCATACCTTCCAAAAGATAACAATTTCCATGGCAACTAACTGAGGATATTAATTCTAAATCTTTCTAGACTGACAGGCATAATCCCACTTCTCACTCTGGGTAAGTGGGATTACTTATAGCCAGAGCTCTTGACCAGGAGGGAGAGCACTGCCATGCCTGTGGACATCAGGAATGAGTCCTTCCATTGCCTTGTGTACCAGACTGCACCCTCTTTTATAGCCACCATTAAAAAATGTTAAACGAAATCATAAAATTTAATTGGTCTTATTATTCATTTGGCCAACATCTCTAAATTCAAGTGTAAAATGTTATGTTATTTTCTCTATTGTGATATTGTTTTCTTTTTTATTATTTTCTCTTATTTATCTGTTTTTGCATCTTGAACCATGTTTGTTATACCCAATATTTGTTTCTCTACTAGTCTAGAACACATTTTTCCTATTTTGTTTTACTAGTTAGGTTTAACACACACATACATGCACAGAATTTTCCCCATTAAGAAATAGTATCTAAAGCTCCTGAATTAGATCAACAATAGCATATTATACTTCTTCATTGTCCTTCTTTCATCCATCTCCCAACTTTTTGTTGTATCTGGAAATCTACTTTTAGGTTAGTAGTAGTAGTAGCAGTAGTAGTATTGTAGTTATAGAGTGTAGTTTAGCTATTGATATTTCCCTATTTTCATATTTCTTTTAATTGGGTTTAATTGGAACCTGCGAGAGGAGGCTAGATTCATCAACCAGCAACCAGCAACCAGCAATTTTGCCAAGAAACCCATTTGAAAGTTCTTAATACATATTGCCAAATTACTTTCAGAAGAATTATACTGATATACAGCCTTACCAATCATTCATGAGAGTACCCATCTCACTACATTCTATAGAACTGACTACTGGTTTGGGAACCTTTACTTATTTGATAGATAGAAATGGTATTTGTTTACTATTTTCATTTATTTTTCTTGGGGTAAAAAGGAAGTTGTTAGGAGCTACAATTCCAGTGATCTTCCTCTTATGAAGTCGCAGTCTGTCATTCATGAAGGAACCCTCATGAATTGAGTGGGTTTGATTCAGGACTTTGCCTGTAAATGTTACTAATTAATTTCCTAAGTGACTATTTTATAGTCTTTTCCACAAGTTACTCACTGGGCATGCAGAGCCAGGAGGGGGGAAAAAGTACAATGGGTGGTAGTTGTTTATAATACCAAGAATCCAGGTACTTGCTCTTAGTCATGGAACATTGACGCTGTGCTATATGAATTCTCATAAAGTAAATAAATTAGTTAATCAGTAAATTCATGTTAATAGAAAACTACAGTCACAATAACTAATTTGTAAAACCTGCAGTACTGGCAAATATTATGATAAGATATATTGGCCTAATGGTGTTCTGCAAATAGGTTCTGATTTGCAAAACTAACCAACACAATGGCAATCATTTCACGTGAAATATTCATATCAGAAATGTTGACTGGAGTGATTGAAAGTCATTCACTTCAAACTAATAAATAAACACACTCATCTCCCTTATAATCCTGGATAGTCGCATACAATTTAGCAGTGTTCCTTTGCATTATTCTTGTTCATGAGCAGAAGTGATTTAAAATAAAAGTTACCTACCAACTTCTTTGACAAATACAGGGACATATATGTATCTTTCTACATGAATAGTAAAGGTAGGAATAGCATTTCAAACAGAAGGGACAGCAGGAACAAATATATAAGTGCAATGGGAATTGAGGTGGAAGAAGCTAGCCAATATTCACCCTAAGACTAGTGAAGCAAACATGAGACCCCTTGCCAAAACTAACTTCATTCTGATAACCACTACTACAATATCAGGTGTCTACCGTTAAACCACATTTGGATAAGGGTTGCAAAAGGAGGAAAGATACCACAAAGTAACCTCACCCAGAAACTATTCAATTATTGTTTAATGAAGGTTGTAACATATTTTAGCACATGTAAGAATGTTTCACGGATGTCCATTCACTTACTTTAAACCAGCCAAGTATAGCACAATTTAGATAATGTTTTACAAATACTCTCGGATAACTAATAAAGCTAAGAATCAAAACTGACATTGATGGAGTTTATGCCAGTCATATGTATTCTCTCATTTTATCCTTAGAACTATCTATGCAGTCATTTCTCTTATTATCCCTATTTTACACCTGAGAACTTAAAGGACATGTAGCTCAGAAGTAAAAGACTCAAGATGTGACTCAAGCTGTTGGTTTCCAGAGCTTATTCCTTTAACTATTACTCTGAAGATAACAGTGATGATGGTAACTTCATAATTACATTTTCTTTTGAGATAAAGCCATAACATCTAAAACCTGTCTCTGTGTTTACTTTGTCATCAACGTGGCGCTGAGAATAAACAGTTACTTGTGCTTAAACAAGAGCTGTCAGTCTTGCTGTTCTCTCTCCTCTCTCAACCTCATTGAGGATCAAGGTCGTTGCACTGGATTTGTGGTCCTACAATAACTTCCATTTCCTGCCCATAAATTGTGATGTCCAGAGAAATATGACTTTATGGCCAAAGCATCTGGAAGGAAAATTCTTACTCTAACACAAATACTTGTAATATAGGCAAAAGACAGCAGAAAAATATGGATAAAATACATTATTCTTTGTATAAACATTATTTTTTTCAAGGTCTTATCAGTATAAAAGCTCCTCTTTCAAATCACTAAAGTCACTTCACCTTCCTTTTAATTTTGCCCTTTCAGTCCTTCTCCTCCTACTTCATCAAAAGTCACTTTAGCAAACCACCTAAATTAACCCCTTTTCCATGACATTATCATTTCTAGTTTCCAGGAGTTATTAAGCAACCCTAAATCCAGATTGCCAATGATAAAAGACGAGAAAAAGAAGGCATGGTAAACGAGAGACGACAGATAGGAGGGAAATGCCACTGAAATGACAAACGCTGCACATTGACAGACAGATGGCTGATTTCCTTATTCCATAAAGAGCTCTTCAACCCCCAAGAATAACACTGATGGCCCAATAGAGAGACTGGCAAAGGACATGAACAGGCTGTTCTCATCAAAAGAAAATGAAGTGGTTTTTAATCATTTGAAAAGATACTCAACCTCCGTCATAATTAAAGAAATACAAATTAAAATAATAAGATACAATACTTAACTTTCAGGTTGGGGGAGAAAAACAAACCTGGTTGTGGAGAAATAGTCACACTTATACATCATACCTGGAGCGCAACTTAATATTTATCTAAATTCAAAATGCATGCAAACTGTGACCCTGTAATTTTACTTCTAGGAACATATACTAGAGGTGCATTTGCAGAACTAGCTCAGAGATACATACTCAGGGATATTATGTAGCATTGCTTATAGAAGCAGATCCCTGTAAACAATCCAAACATCCTTCAATTCATACCAAACACCATTAAAATACCTCTGGAGGGCCACACAAAGAACTGGTCCATAAGGGGAATTGAAGAGAGGGACCAGGGTCAGGAGACAACAGTGAATTTATTCTTTTCACTATGTACATTTTATACTTTTAAATATTTTTAAAAAGAATGCATATCAGAAAAATAATCCACTCAAACAAAAAAAAAATTTATTTTAAGTTTTTGGAGTTTTGGGAAAGGAAACCAAGGAAAAACAGCCATGAAATTTTCAATTTCTTCCACAGAACAGGCAGTTCCAAAGATTATAAGGACATAACCAGACAGGACAATCTGGAAATAAGCCCTAGGATTATGTGTTAAATCTGTGTGCTTGCTCTGTTTTCGTATTCTGTGTGATACCTTCCCCCCAAAAAGACTCAATTTTACCCACCATAAATGGGTAATAGCACTTCACTGCTGTAGTGTCAGAATTTAACACAGAATGGTAATAGAAATAGTTGAAATCATTTAACTTGCCAAAGCATTAGCATTCTTCAGGCTGTCTTCCATATGAGCAAGAATATTTTTCTATTTTTAAACCATTAGCCTTTCAAAACCTTGGTGAAAGCCGCCCAGTTTAAGGACACGACATCTAAGACACCATATTTTTATCTCCATTACTATGCAACATAAAACTAGTGGTCTTATAAATTCCTTGTGTTTGCCAAACACATTACACGGAAGATCATAGTGTTAATTTGGAAAGGGAAACAGTTTTATGGCATCTAAAGGACTGGAAAAATTACCTCTAATCCTTTTGGGAATCAAAGAGGCAATAAAGTGAAATTGAGTGCAGAAAGACTCACATTGTAAATCCATTTACTACCAAGCCTTGTTTACTCAAGGATTTATTCGTGCCAGTAACTAGTCACCAAAGCTTAAATAGCATGACTCTACCAGAATTTCATTTAAAGAATTGTCTGATATTTTTTCACAAAGAGTGTTCAGCTGATTAAAGCCTAATTACACACATTGAATTAAAGGTGTGAGTACATAATAAAATGTTCTAGCTAAAAGGAATCTGTGCTGGTGTTTGATTTCCAGCTAGTAATTTGGCTGGAATAAAATGGAAAAAAGAAAGCAGAATTGTTTAAAAGGTGCAGCTTTATGACAACATACATTTCTAAACTGGAAAAAGAAATAGGTGAATGCACTGTGCACTTTTTAAATGGGACGTGGTGAAATCTAAAACCGTCTTTTCTATTACCCAACATTTATAATAATAATACACAAACCACACTCACTGAGGCCAACAGCCAGTAAAAACATATTTCCATTTTAACGCCTTTAGATGATCAAAGCATCAGCTTAATATAATCAGCTGAAATCCATTTACCCGAAAGCTTGCCACTGTGCCCAGGGACTGCTTTCCCTTCCAGCCCTATCTATTCTGGAACAGGTGCTATACTAGTAAATTAATTAGTCTGTGGAGAAGCACCTTGTTCTCCATCTCTGCAGGCCTCTTGTGGGTCAGGGCCTTGAGGACTTCGCCATCTGGGCAGAGTTTCCCCCAGAGAAACAATCAAAGCCCACAGATTGCAGCCTACAGAGGAAGGTTCAGATGACAATTAACCTTATTAGGCCTCATTTTTTACAGTTTATAGTGTGTCAACATGTTGGCTCCATAAATAATTTGCTACGTTAAATGGATAGAAAGGAACAGTTTCTCCTCTTGTTAATAAAGCCCTCCAGAAAAGAAATACAATATTTAAGAGAAATAGTATCATTTACAAATACCTAAATGTTGGGATTATGAGTAGGAAGTTAGACAGGCTCTTGATTTCAAATAAAGTTATGAAAAAACTATCATCCCTTCCTGCTGGATGTATTTTCTGAAGGAGGGGAACTTCAATTTCTTTTCTAGGTCTTAACAAATTTTTCTCAGGCTTAATGCCTCCTACATGTGGGTTTTTTATAACATCTGGCTACCTTAAGAAATACATGTTTCTTTTTAAAAATTATATTTTTGCTCTTTTCCCCAACCACAGTTCTGCATATATGATCCTGTTGTCCTGGGAATACAAAATAAAACCAATCAAGACAATTAGCATCTACAGCTTGTCATAAAATCAACAGATATTTAAGCCTACATTTTTAATCAAAGTAAGCGTAATTAAACGCTTCACAAATGACTTTGCAGCCCAGCACAAAAAAAAATTTTTTTAAGTCTTTAAGTGTAATTTAAAAGAAGGTTTGCTAACAGATTATCACAAGATTCTTGTGAGAACACTCCAAGGGCTCTTACTCATGTTCTGTCCCATAATATCTGACAGGGTACTTGGCCTCATCATCTCCTTTAATTCTAGGACATAGTTTTGAGTTAAGGTTTTAAACTTGGGAAAGATACCTTCCCTGTTGGCTTCTCCCTCTTCTACAGCTTCCTTAGACAGCTCCAGTGGAGCCTCGTGAGTCACCACTGGGTTAATGATGTGTTTGGAAGCTCACTGACAGTGCAAGCAGCTTTGTCTTCTCACATATCCCCTGTGCTGATTCATGTGTAAGTTGAAAATATTTGCAAACTTGAACTGTTTGACATTAAAGCCCAGGAAGCTCATTTGATGATGCCTGAAGATAGTTCTGTGGGATTAGAAGTGATGGAGGAAGAAAAAAAAAACTTTTCATAAGATACAGCCTTTCTAGTTTTAAAAAATGACAACAGACTCAATGCTGCCACTCTCATTCAAAACAAATTTCCACTGAAGCTACCTTTGGAATTTGGATATAATTTGTTCAGTCTGGACATTCTCCAGTCACGATATAATGCATTTATTATGTAAGTGCAAAAATGAAATTGAAGACTTAATGAAAACTTTCCTTGCCCTTCTAGTTTTGGTCAGAAGAAAATCTGAAAAAATAAAAAGAGAAGAATGACCTAAATATATGAGCATTCTTATTTAGTATATGCCCTTTTGTTATTAAATACATTATTTGTTATATTCATTAGTAATATTAGCTTCCATCTAACCTTATTACAATTGTTTTTTAACCCTAATTTAATATCATTCTATTTTTGCAAGCATAGTTGTGATGGGAGGTTCAGATCATTCACTAACAAATATAGAAAACTTGAAACTATAAGTGGACCATGAAGCTAAGTTGTCTCTGTTGGTATTCAAAAGTCTGGAACAGCCTCTGACAAAACAGTGCCCTCTAGTGGACATACAAACACCTGGAGTCAAAACAATTCTCTCAAATGGAGTGGGGTCAAGTGTTGGGAATCTGGGTGTATAAAGATGTATAAAGACATCTTACTGTTATTGGGCATTAAGAAAAAGAAGAGAAGCATCTAGGGTAATCCAGAACACAAGATAGGAATGCTTCATTTGTACAGTAAACACTGCTGAGGGTCCACCAACACTGGTGCTGCACATCGTGGGCTGCAAATATGAATAGAACAGAAACCCTGCCTTCAAGAGGCTCATGACTAAGATAACAACACTTGAGAAAAGTAAGTATGGAAGGAAGAGAAATAGAAAGATGGGAATGGAAGCTAGACCTCCAAAGAGAAAAAAATAGACCTTTTCATATGAGCTCTTTTTTAAAAAAAAAAATGACAACCCAACCAGTCAACCAAGCATTTGAAGTAGTTCTTAAGAACCTAGGATTCTTAATGATCTATTAAAGTTAGCAAAAGACAAAACTAGATGAACTCCATTCTCCACAACCCAGGATCTTTTTGCATACTATCATTCATAAAGAGCTGAAGATTTTGATACTAGAAAGATCAGGGTTTTGGTAGTTAGATGAATCCTTAGGAGTGGGCCAGCAGGGAGGGTCCCATTTCAGAGTCCACTATGCTCCCTAAACATCCATCCATGTCATCCCAGGGTCATCCTGGCAGGAGTATATACGAGTCCTGTGGTGGATAGTGATGAGAAAATCAACCTCAAACTTGAGACTGTGTGTGATCATTAACTGGGCATTCAAATAAATAAAGCACGAGTGACTGTGTCCCATTCAGCATTAATCACATTCTATTTACATCTCAAGCCCTAAAAAGCATATAACAATAATGTAATACCTTGGTGCAATAATGTAATGTGTGTTGCACACACATATGCTGTTCTGTATTACTAATCATAGAAGCCAGTGGTATTACCAGGCAAATGAAAGCAATGGAGTTACTTTGGTGAACAATCAAAAGAATCACAGATCCAAGAGAATTAGAAAGAAAACAAATGGCAAATGTAAAAGTTTGGTAAAAGTAGATTTGGTAAAAGTTTGGTAAAATGTAAAACTGGTAAAAGTTTCCTCTGTAATCCTCCATGGTAAGAGCTTTCTTTAATCCCCAGCTTGATTAATCATTCCATTTCCTATGTGACTCCACTAAACCCTATGCATATTTCCATTGCAACATCTGTTACTGTGATGCACTTTATTTATATACTTGTCACCTTTTACTAGATAAGTGTTTCAAACCTTCTAGAAGTCAGGGACCACATCATTTATTATTGTATCCCCAGATTCCTATTGTCCCTAGAACAATGCCTAGCACAAAATAGCCATTGAATCAATATTTAGATGGTTACTACTCAAAATATGTAATATTTTGAAGAGACTATATTGTATCAAGGTTTCACTGGATAAGTAGCATATGGTAAACAGTTTACATATAGAAAAATTAAAATATGAAATTATCAAATAGAAATATTATAACCTTGCAAACAGAACAAAAGATCTTAAAGCACCATTAAAAACATACTAAACTTGCAAAAATAAATGAAAGATGAGAAAACACAATGATACAGAACCTGGCATATTCAAGAGCACAGATTACTGTGAAAATGTGGCTCAAATTTGGAGAAAAGCAATCTAGATAGGCACTGTTTAGATCCTTGGTCTGGGAATTTTATTTAGGAAGATTATATCACAATGGAAGACTCCAAAAAGATATTTATATGTATGTATACAAAGTGTTCTTTTCAATATCTTTTAGAGTAAATAATCGAAGAAAAAATAAAGGAAAACAGCCTGGAAGAAAAGTAGAAGAAAAAATTTAAAATAGGAAGTAATTTTTATTACTTTTTTATTTTTTAACATTTATAAAAATTTATTTCTGAGAGAGAGAGGGAGATACAAAATCTGAAGCAGGTTCCAGACTCTGAGCTAGCTGTCAGCACAGTTCCAACGTGGGGCTGGAACCCAGGAATCATGACCTGAGCTGAAGTTGGATGCTTAACTGACTGAGTCACCCAGGCACCCCTAGGAAGTAATTTTTAAAATACTAAGAGAGGAAAAAAGAAGGAAGCAAGGAAGGGTAGTGAGATAAAGAAAAATAAAAATAAAATAAATACCCAAGTATAAGAAAATAGATAAGGAAACTGGCATAACAATATAAGGAGATAACATAAAGTCAATTAAAAGATAAACATGCATAGTGAACAGATGTATGCATGAAATAAACACACACACACACACATATATATATATTTTATATATCCATATATGAAAATTAGTATTTATTGGGCATTAAAAGTCAAACACTGTACTGGTCTTTCACTATATTTAATTCTCAGGACAGGTTATTTTGAACAATGTCTCACAGTTTAAATGTGCAAAAACAAAATTTCAGAAAAATCAAAAAAATAAAATATCCACTAATTATCACTGTGAAAATTCATTTTATATAACAAAAGATAATTTTTGTGATATAAACATTTAGAATTCAATACGTATTTTTAAATTCCATCTATTAGAAGTGATATATATGAAGAACGGTTTCTAATTTGGATAGATAGAGTCTTATCCAAAGTTAGGGTAAAAATGGAATGTTGGAACCACTACTTAAAAAGAGGGAGTTTGACCAAAAAAAAAAAAACAAAAACAAAACTCTCTTAAACAAGTACATGAGTGGGGGGGAGAGGGGGATTTTGACAAGATCTTGGTCTTCATCTCTGAAAATCTCTAGGTTGTTATCAACAGAAAGAAGCCCCAAACTATCTCCATCAACCCCTGATCATAGCATGAGGTGAAGGAGAATCATGCAAACTGAGAAAATTTAAATATTCTCTCTGCATAAAGGCTGTTTAGCTGCTGGAATCATTTCCTCTTGCTGTCCCTGAGCTAAAGAAGTGGATCGATCAGCAGGGGAGGTGAACAGATGCAGCTGGAGAGGAAGAGAGGCTCGGGGGGAATCACATTTGAGCAGCCATGGGGGATGAGATGCGACAGAGGAGAGTTTATAGAAGCAGCTGGAAGAAATGGAGCAACAGAGAGAAGGGGCTCAGTGAGGCAAAAGCAAGAGACTTGATGTGCTCAGAGAAGCTCACAGCTTGCGATACTCCCTATATATCCACACAGAGTGAGGAAGACACTTACTCCCAAGGGGGAGCTAGGTAATTTCCCTTTTCCATTAGAGTCTGGAAAAATTTAATACACATTTCAATCTTCCATTTGCCCTTTTGGGCATTCATGGGCTCTGTGATCAAGGCTCACTCACAATATATACCCCTGCTAGCAACTTTTCTATTGTGTCTTCACTTCCCAAAGGGTAAAGCCATTCATCTATATTAGGCCTTGACCATGAGAAATGCTGTTCTTTTCTCTAAGTGGCATCAGGGACTCTCAACTCTCCTTCCTATCCCCCACAGGTGAACACTACCTCCTGCTTCCTGCCATTAGTGAAAATCCAAATGATCAAGTCTAGATTCTTGAGAGGAAAGAATTCCTGGGTAATAGAGAGATTAGAACACATTTTATGAATAGGAATAAATGACAAATTAACTCTCCTCAGAAGACCTTTCCAAAAAAATCCTAGCCAACTAGAAAATGGTGAATGCTCTGTACTTTTGGAAGTCACTGTTTACAAAACATATTTAACTTTATTATTAATGTTGTAAATAAGCAAAGAATAAAAACACTCACACACTATAAAGATCCTCATTTCGTTCCTAGGGATCATCCTGAAATAAAGATAATGATAGTCTTTTGCATTAATATAGGGCTATGCATTTTACTGTCAATTAATACATGCTTTATATTTACTATTTTTTTAATTTGTAAAGTCAGAATTTTAGAGTGCTTTTGCATACCATTTCTATATTCTATTGTCAGAGGCACCCAGCCTTCTTTAGAACAATTGCTGTCAGTACACACAAATACATTAAAGATTATTGCTCATGATTACCTAATCTTGTTGAGTCTAATTCCAGACAGTCCCTTTCAGCACCTAGGACAGTGCTGTACTTCACCAACATGCAGAAGTTTGAAAGGTAGTGTATTAAGTGTATTAAGGAGAAGAGCTCCACTGTAGAACTTAACCTACTTCAGAAGAACTCCAAAAGGGTAGCCTTCAAGATACAGGAAAAATATAAAGTAAACCTTTTTAAAATCTTTAAATAGAAACTATTATGCCAGTCTGTTATTTAAATCATGGGATGATTAAAAAAAATTGGGGGGGGTAGCCTCATTTCAAGAAATACTAACATAAAGGCATAATATCCAAGCATAAATGCAAGTTAATTTTAAGGGAAACTGTCTCTAGAGTTTTCTTAGAATGCACCATTACTTTCCATTTTCTTCCTTTACACAAGAGTGTTTCCTTTCACAAAAATCACAAATAAAAAACCCCAAATGGGAAGAAACCAGAGAATGGAATATTCACAGGCATTTAAAATGTGCCTGATAAAATACAGATTCTTTTTTTCATATTGTCTTAATCTTTAAAATAACTCTGAGAAATAAATATTTTTGCTTAGATGAGGAAACTGAAGCTTAGAAACCTGAGAAACAACTGCTGCAAGAGGCCCTGGTAATCCAAGAGCTTATATTAACCAGGATTTCTAATTATGTGTAAATCTGTGTGTTCACCAAGTTTCATTCTGTGTGTGTGGGAAGACAAAGATAAATAGTTAAAATAAGAACTATGACATGTGGTGCCTGCGTGGCTCAGTTGGTGAAGCATCTGATTTTGGCTCAGGTCATGATCTCATGGTGTGTGAGTTTGAGCCTGCATCAGACTCTGTACTGACAGTTCAGAGTCTTGAGCCTGCTTAGGATTCTGTGTCTCCCTCTTTCTCTGCCCCTCCCCTGTTCATACTATGTCTCTCTCTCTGTCTCTCTCTCTCTCTCAAAAATAAACATTTAAAAATTTTTTTAAAGAGAACTATAACAAAACACTGAATGATAAGAGCAATACACAGTATTCTCTAGATGGCAAAAATAAATACAAAATCATAGAAGTACTGCATCATCTCATAAAAATCAGGCTCTGAAATGGTCAGATCAGAAGTCCTAAATGTCATCTTCAGGTGGAACAATGAAAATATAATTCTTTTAGGTACTAGGTGAGATGGGACCCTATACGTAGGATTCAGTCTGAAACAGAATTTTGAGATTAGTTTTCTTGACTTCTCCAAGCAGTTACAAAACCTTCCCTTGTACTACCCTAGAATTTTTTTAAGTGCCTACTATAGGTTTTGCCATGTTTAATTATAAGGCAGCCTCTCCTAGAAATTCTAAACCCACAGTTCACAGCTAAATACTCCCTCTTCCCTCCCAAAAAACACTTGCAAATGCATGCAAAATGCTGCATTTGTACATTTTTCTGGAATGAGACTTCATAGCTTTCTCCAGACTTTCAAAAGTATGAAAATGTCAAAGTTAAGAGCCACTGTTCTAGGCTCTGAGGCCAATATCCATATTGCTTCTGGCTCTCAGTAAATGTCTCACCAAAAAAAGGGAGTGGATGGCATCTAACAAGATTCTACAAGACAACATGTAGTACTATCTATGCTATTTGGTCTCCAAGAATTTTGTACATATTAAAAAGTTCTCTTTGAGAGGTGATTCAGTATTTTGTTGAAATGAGCTTTGGAGCTTTCTGTTCAAGTTCTAATCTGGACTCTGCCACTTGCTAGTTGTATGATGTTGGTTAATCCATTTGGCTTTCTAAACCTCAGTTTCCTTATCTCTACAATGGGACTAATAATAATAATAATAATAATAATAATAATAGGACCTATTTAATATCTGATAGTTAGATAATGAGACAATGTGTTAAAAGTGCCTGGCACATAGTAGTACACTGCCAGTGACTGTTTGTTACAGGGATGGCATTGGTAGTGGTAGTGACTGTAACCACAGGATTACTCCAGTTACTCTCTTGTAATTCTAGAATGTAAATCCTGTTAATATTATTGCCGGAGCATAGCAAAATCTATATCCATTTACTTAACACATATTGAGTACCTACAATTATCTGTCATAGTAGTGGCATAGAATGAAATTCTCCACATAATATTTAAATATATGTTAAATATATCTATTTATAAATAAATAAATAGATAAATAATAAATAAATAGATAAATAAATAAATAGATATATTTAAATATATATATATTAAATATTAAATATATATTATTGTGGTGCCTGGGTGGCTCAGTTGGTTAAGCATTTGACTCTTGATTTTGGTTCAGGTCATGATCTCATGGTTCACAAGTTCAAAGTCCAGGTTCTGTGCTGACAGCATGGAGCCTGCTTGGGATTCTCTCTCTTCCTCTCTGGCTGCGTCTCTCTCTCAAAATAAATAAATAAACATTTTTAAAAACTTAAAAATAAAAAAATAAAAACATCTTCTTTGAGCTTTTGGGTGTTTGTGGCTGAGAACTATTTCTTAGCGTTCGATTTTTTTCTCAGTATTTCCTTTAATCCCTCTACACCATTATGGCAGATATCAGATTTACTGAAATGTGTCTCACAAGAATGGAGAGGCAGAGAGACATTCTCACAGATGGTTCTGCCAGGGCATTTCCTTTCCAGCAGGGTCCTTACTGGGGGAAATAACTTAGATCTGTCCTCCAAAAATTTAAATAGACTTCCTTTAAGAAGATAGTATTTTCAGCATGTTGGACTTTCTTATGTCCTTACTGCTATATAATTTTGAAAAAAATGTACTATATGCTTTCAATTCTGATACACTGAGGGGCAATTGTGTTGGCAAAGTATGTTTACACTAAATAAGTAAATGTTCTGACCAGTTAGAACAACTTGATGGCTGGTAATGAGTGCTGTGAGAGTAATACACCAAAAATCTACCAGCTGAATTTTGTTTTACTAAGTAAATTTGGTAAAGGATTTTAATCCACTGATATATATCTGTCTATATGCTTGTTCATACATAATTATGTGTGCACAATTTATAAAACCTAGGGGCTGCTGGGTGGCTCAGTGGGCTAAGTATCTGACCCTTGTTTTCCACTCACGTCATGACCTCACAATTGTGAGACTGAGCCCTGAGTCAGGCTCCTCGCTGAGTGTGGACCCTGCCTGGGCTTCTCTCTTCATCTCCCTCTGCTCCTCCCCTGCTTGTGCTCTCACTCTCCCTCTCTAATATCTAATATATATATATTATCGATAATATATATATCTAATATATATATATCTAATATATATATATATACACACACACACCCCATACTAAAGATGGTATGCACTGGGGCCTAAAAACTCAAAAGGCCCATTTACAAACAATAAATTTAAATGCAAAAAATATGCAAATATTACAAAGGAGATCTTGTATTAAAGACTCAGAAAGCCTCAGATTTCATATAAACTAACAGAATGAAGTGGATTCTGATACTGCATTTCTCATGCTAAAGGCCTCTCTTCACAGAGTTTTGGCTGATGTATCAGGCTTTGTTGCAGTGGGGTAATAATTGACAGCAGGCTGACACACAGCCCAGGGAGAGCTCTGTCAGGAGGTCTCCTGGGCCTGGGGATCAGTGTGCTTAAAATATTAGGATTTGATAGAGTTAACACTTGCCCTTGAGCAGATGGTTTTGAACATTCTGTCAACACTGCCAGTGATTACTGCAAACAGATTCTTCATCCCAGAGGGATGGGAGTGAAGTGCTTTCTAGCTTCCGAGTCTCATCTAAGAGGTGTAAAACGTATCATTTCCAGGGTCTTCTCTCAGCTGTGAGAAGTGCAAATGTTTCCCGCACCACGCAGCCAGAGCCGCGACTTAATCAAGAACCTTTGCCGGGCCTGGGGGGAGATACAGACCTGGCTGAACTTAAACTTAACCTAAATCCTTCTATTTTGTGTCCCTGGAATACTTAAGCTTTGTGGATTTCTTTTTATAAGCTACCAGAAGGAGAGATTAACTATAGTTAGGCCAATGCAAGAGTATGGAAGAAGAAGGATGGAAGAATGGAGATGATCCTGTGGGTACTTTGAAAGCTTCAGAAGTTCGGTTTTCAAAGTAGAAATTAACATACCTACCAGTATTTCCTTTCAATCTAGAAAAATTCATTTTTGGGGAAATGTCTCTTCAAATGAAAAGCATTGTCTGCTATTGCTGAGTGAGCTGGTTTACAGAACTGGGAAATGAAATCATCAATGATGGGAAATCACAGAAAAACAACTTGCAAGATTCTCACTCTACAGATGAACAAGCCCTGAAGATGACAAGAAGGCACAACATCAGCAGCATCATTCAGGAAGTACTTCCAAGGGCTTGCTCTCTGCCTAAAACCGTATTGTCAGGAAAGGCTCTGCTCCAAGTAAATGAAATGGCCTCTGTTCCAAGAAAAGTGATCACGGAGTTTAGAAGATGGAACCGGCACTCACAGAACCTTTGCTATGGAAGAAACTGATACGAGAACTCTTATCTACAGTTATTACAACTTCATTATTAGAAAATAAGGTGCAAACAAAACACTCCAGTCTCCATCCTATGGGAAAAAAGCTGCTTAAACCGCCTGGTCCTGTTGGTCAGCTGGTCTACCCTAGCTGCCTCTCACTCTTCCTTGAAGGGGAGATGGCTTGCAGGACAACTGAGACTGTCAAGACCAATAAGCAGAGAGGATTTTTTTTTTAAAGAAAAGTAGGGGAATTGTGTGAGAAACAAAGCTTAAAGATCGACAGATCCAGACCCCGGCTTTCATGCTAAAGGTTTATAACCTCCCCCTTCATTATATCATCCTGCTGTACTGCTCTGAACACCTGCACTATTAAATTCTTTTCTTGGATTTCTTCTAATAAGAAAAAATTAACAAAGTAAAATTTGTTGACAGTGTTCACAGTCAGCGCAGTGGGTGTTCCACCTATGTGCTGTCACATTTTTCATGTTCACTTCTGCAGGTGCTAAATACATGCTGACAACAACATATGTTACCAATCTTAAATGTTTTTTTTTTTTTTTTAAACTCGTAATTAAGGAGTGCTCACAGCTTGAAAAAAAAATACAGGTGAAAGCTGCCTCTGCCCAAAGATTTCTTCTTATTTCTTTTTCCTCGGCTATTTAGATAGTTCTTGAATGCAGCCTATATAGGAAAAAGTAAGCTCTTAAAATTATTATCTATGTAAATTATAGCCACAAAACAAATCTGTAACTTAATGCTAAAATCAAATGATCTCACTTCCTCAAGAAAACCCCACTTATTCCTTCCTTTTTTTAAAAAAAAATTTCTTGACTCCTAATTTTTCTTTCTCTGTTTAGTAACACATTTAGTCTTTCTGGGAAATCACACAAACTTCTCCCAAAATATTTATTATACCATAGGTGCCTCAAATTTGAAGAAACATTCTCTAAGTGGAATATAATTCTTTGATCCTTTTGTTACTTTCTACTTTCTGCATAATTACATAATTAGCAAGACATCATTGCAATTTTATCCTTATGAATTTCAGAGATAATTTCTTTTTATTCGCCATCAGGGGACCTATATAACAGCTTCCACATTCCTTCCTAGGGAGCAATGATGGGGGATTGGTGAATGTTTTCAAAACAAGTATTATACTATTCTCTGACAGCTGCTAAGAAAGAGGTTAGAAGTGCTTTCCAAACTCAGTTGCTTTACCTGTGGCCCCCATCCTCCTTAATACCAGACAATCAGCCAAGCTCAGTCTACCCTCAGAGCCTCTGTTTCTCTCACTCCATGCTCTTCACATAAACAAGGAGGGGGCAGGATGGCTCTTCCTCAGAACCTCTTTATTGGAAACCCTATCCAATGTTGCTTCACTGCAGGACTCAGACATATGACCCTACCTTGTGTGCTTTGAAGCAGTTGTCACTATTGTAAGTTGCCTTTTTTAAAAAAAAACCAACTTGGTTATTGTTTGTGTCTCTAAAATGTAAGCCCCTGAGATCAGGGACTGTGCATCTTTCCTGTTTATATCTAGCTCAAAGCCTGGCACAGAGTAAATGCTCCATAAATATTTTCTGAATCTTAAAATCCTCTGTCTCTAAAGTGTTCACTTCCTTTCACTTTGATAAAAGTTCACCTCCTCTCAATCAATAAGTTGCTTAACAAAGATACAGCCATCTAAGCTTTTTCCCCCTGGATAGTCTGATCCAGGAGGACTCTGATGAAGCTCAAAACTGATAGATATAGTACCTGAGATAGTTTGGATGGTCAGGCAAATGTAAGAAATGTTCGCTTAGTGCCTTGCTACCCAGCTTGGTCTATGGACCAGCAGGGTCAGCACCACCAGAGAGCTTCTAGAAATGTAGACTCTCAGGCCCACTGTGGACCCATTGAATCAGAATCAGCATTACCAAGATCCCATGGTGATCTCTGCCCTAGTTAATGGTTGAGAAGCACTGTGCAGGCACATGTATTTACAGACCAAATTTCCCTGCCAGTGAGATACAGGCACTAAAGCATCACCAGGACACTGTGGCAGGAATGTTCACATAGGCCTCACGGTAGGAATGGGAGCTCTCTCACTGAAATGACCAGCTTAGTTCATGACATCTCCCCAGCTGAACATGTAAATTCCAGACCAGTAAGTCTCACAGTGTGGCTCCACACCAGCAGCATCAGCATCACCTAGAAACTTGGTAGAAATGCAAATTTCCTGGCCCCATCTCAAATCTACTGAATTAGAAAATGTGGGTAGGAGCCAAGATCAGCACTTTAAGCAGCTCTTCACAGTAAATTCTCATTCATACCAAAGTTTGAGAACTACAGTTTTAGACCAGAAGTCGCTAGCCTTTGCTGTACATTAAAATCAGCTAAAGGAGCACCTGGGTGGCTCAGTCATTTAAGCATCTGACTCTTGATATCAGCTCAGGTCATGATCTCACAGTTCCTGAAATCGAGCCCCACATCAGGCTCTGTGCTGACAGCATGGAGCCTGCTTAGGATTCTCTCTTCCTCTCTCTCTGCCCCTTTCCTGCTCAGGCTTTCTGTCTCTCCCAAAATAAATTAATAAACATTAAAAAAAAAGACAGTAGTTTCAAACTTCAGTATGCATGAGAATCTCACCTGGAGGGCTTATAAAAACACAGATTGGCAGGCCCCACTCCTAGAGTTTATGTATCAGCAGGTCTGGGGTGGAGCGTAGAATCTCAGTCCTAACAAGTTGTCAGGTGATGCCATGTGGCTGGCCCTGAAGGAAGGAAACTCATGAGTCATAGTTCTAATCCTTAGCCAGCCATTAATAGCTATGTAACCTCAGGAGAATTTATTCATTTCGTTGCATTTCAGTTGTGTCCTAATAACTGATCCCTCTTCAGGGTTTTGTGAGGAATAAACGAGTTAGGCCCAAAAACATTAAAGTAACTTCCCCAAGGATGCACAATTCCCCTAGTAATTTGGGGAATTAGAATTTAAACCTAAGCATATAGGGTCCCCTACCTATTAATGAGATACTCATGGTCAAACCCAATGGCCTTTTTCTGGGTTCTCACTCTCCTTGGTCTCCCTGGGTCATTAATACCACCTGACTACTCCCTGAAAGAGTCTTCTCTCTGGGTTGACATGTCACAGTACTATCCTATTCTTCCTCTTACAAATTTGACTATTTCATATAATTCCAAGTCAGTATTCTGAACTTTGACATCTCTCCTAAACTTCAGACCTTTTCCAATTGCCTGCTGGGTATCACTGCCTGGATTTGATCAGACACTAAAAAGCAACATGCCTCATTCTACCTTGTTCTTCTCCTTTGTTTATTTTTGTTATTGGCACCAGTATCTCCCTAGGCACTCAGGTTCAAAACTTCTCAGGCATTTAGTTTGAAGCTTCTACTTAGTTATTCTGTTTCTTTTCATTAACTATACCCCTTCTCTAGAAGCCCCTTAATATAATACCACTTCTCGTTGGCAAAGTGGCCAAGGAAAATTACAGACAATACCTATGTTTTCCCTCTTTTTCTCAGAATTACATGAAAAATGAGCCACATTTTTTCTTTAATTTAGACCCTAGAATGTCTTGTGCTCTACTTGTCCTGTTAAGAGGAACCATATAGTAAATGATCTTCTCACATATGAAGATGCTTATCTTACCAGAAAAGCCATTCACAGCCACTCACACAGTCACCAACATACATGTATTTGAGTTGATATAAGCGTTGAGTGATCAGAGACACTACCTGACAACAGCAGCTGGCCGACCCAGCTCTTTTTTTTTTTTTTT